>NC_081241.1:462500-500000 GCF_902713425.1 Acipenser ruthenus | reverse complement strand
CACAAAAAGGAGCGCTCCCAGTGCACATGGAATGTAGAACCTATTTCACCTTTTTGACAAATGGTACAAAAAGGATCTGTTGATATTTTCATTTGAAAACACTTGAGTTGAGGGTGAAAGCCAGGGGTAGGCAACCCTGGTCCTGGAGTGCCACAATCCTGCAGGGTTTGTAGGTATCTTCTAATCATTATTTGCTAAATACCTGGAACAAATGGGAATTCTGACCAATTAAGACAATCATTAAATCAATTAATTTATTAAGGGGCTTGGGTAAAACAAACAACAAAAGTGTCTGTGGCGCGGGTTTCCTACCCCTGGTGTAAGCGAAGCCTTTACCAAGGAATGGGATTCTCATGTTGTGAATTCAATGTACAGTAATGCTGCCCCCTGCTGGTGTAATCTGGCAGTGCATCAGTGTTCAGAAATGCACAAGGGAATAAAACTGAAGGGTTGTGTGAACACAACAGATGGAAACTATCCATAACTCACCAGTATAATAGAGAAATCATACAAATCTCTTGTTATCAGCTATTTTGTAGTGTGTAATATTCATGCATTAACCTGTATGTTTTCCTATAAGATTACATGTGATTGTGTTCTCATTCTTCTGCTCTGTTCATAGTTGCATGGTTCTCATTATAACCACAGTTAGCTTTCTCTAGCAATCAGAACAGCCAGCTACCTGTCTGGTGTCTTCTGGTTTTTGTAGCAGCTGTCAAAACTTTTACTCCAGGGGTGCCCAACTCCTGTCCTAGTGGGCCCCGGTATCTTCTGGAATGTCAAAACTAATCTGTGAGTTTAGTTAACTGGCATAATTATTTGATAAATTAGAAACATTTAACACATGCTCAGGCCTATTAATGTTCAGATACTAGTGTAACTTGAATCAAGTGCACCTTCTAAATCATCAACATGCAAAATACGGACGCGGTGTAAATTATTCGAATATTATTTGAATAAATGAGCTGGACGCAGACGTTTTACAATGTAACATTTTTTATTTGTATTACTGCAGCTAGCTGATAAACACTTCCCTGTCTCTCAACACATTTAGCTGTCAATAAAGCTTATCGAATAAAAGACCCCGAAACAACCCTATCCTCAGTGTAAACACTAGTGCACACCAATACCGAAAACCAACTGCAATACCAACAGGTGAGTTTATAAATGAACCAAACCCTAAACACCAATAATTCGTATTTCAATTATCATGATCTCAATAATACTGGTCATACTGCTGTTTTTTTCCCCGAATAAGATTTGTTTTGTTTGTTTTTACTAACAGTTATTACAGTATTAAAAGTTTAACAGCTGCATCAATTCTTACAAAAAATATTTATTTTCCTTTGATTAGCCAATTAGTTCTCATTCCCCTACAATTTAGAGACACAGTTTAGGTTTACTAAACTCCAAATTACCTTAATTATTTTTGGGAATGTTCTCATTTAATTATCCTACATCGTCATTGGGTGTGATACATTTATCATTCTTAAACTTTCACTTTCGCTTATCAGAAACGCGGCGTGCCTCATCATTACTGTGAACGACACAGGTACAATTAGAGGACACGGCGAAGATAAACCCGTACTAAAGGTAAAAACAAAACCACAAATAACATTTCTGTTGTAGATTTAGACTTAAGGTGTGTTAATGTTGTATGATGATCGATAAACAAAAATGGTTACAATTTAAACAAAGAAGGCTATGGAGAACAAACACTGAAGAGCCGACTTTAGTGTCGCAGTTGTTTTGGTCATGGAACCCTGAATGTCTTTCCCAGTTACAGCACACCTGATGAAATAAATTACAACAGAGATGATATACAGCATGTAAATATTCTGAAGGAGGGATAAGCGCAGTTTTTAATAATTGAATTGGTGTGGGCTGCATCTTAAATCGTAAGCCTATATTTCATCATGTATAACCTCCAGACATTACATTTTTAATGGGCAATGTTTGTAACTCACGAGATATATTTTGTATTCAGCCTACATTTTAAAAGTATCTTTAAAAACACACTCCTGTAATCCGGGAACTCGTTTTTTATTTGGTGAAAATTAACCAAAGCACGAATTACATTGTTTTAGGAATGTCCCGGTTTGACCTGAGAACCCAGGCGTTAGATAATATAATATAAAGTTCTTATTTTCAACTTTTCACGTCTTTATATTTGTATTTTCGTTAAATCTTTTGTTGCACTAATTTCCGCATTAATATAGTTTTACGTTTTCACATTATTTTTTAGACGTCAAAACCCTTATATAACCTATAGGTTATAATTTAAATACGTGTAGTCTAGTCGATTGAAATTCTATAGAATTATATTGGCTATTCTGTAGATTCTGTTGGTTTGTATAGAGATTTGGGACATTAGGTCTCAATATTCTGTTTTGTTTTGTTTTTTTAATTCTCGGCTCCACACACACGAGTCCTCCCTCTACTCAGCATAAATATATATAAGAAAAAAAAAACCTCCAATCACGTTTAAGAAAAGTCCTTGCATCGCCTGTTGCCAGGGGAAACAGAGTTGTACAGGTTTGTAACCGGTAGTGGTACATCCTGTCGGTTAGACAAGCAAACAGTCATATATACAAATCCTCCAATCACGTTTAAGATACAGCAGGTCCTTGCTTGCATCAGTGGTTGCTAGGAAGAACTGAACTGGGCAGGTTTGCTTATCTGTGACTTCAGTTATCCGCAGGGCGCCACACGTTCTCAAACACACAAGCAAAAAAATAATATACTCAGTAAAACAACGCAGTTCAATTTTTTGATTTTCACAAGCCAGTGAAGCGAGATAGAGCAAGTTTATGAGGAACCCAATAAACATGAACCAGGATTTTAAACTTGCCTCTAAAATGAATGGAATTGAAGTGTAAATGAACCTTTGCTATAATGAATATTGGTGCTTAGATAGGCTACAGTTTTATTTGTTTGCTGATAAAAATATATACAGAGCCAATTTACACATTCACTTCATTCATGAGACGGGCAATTTTAAAATCCCGTCTCAAAGCGTCGCGGGATTGTGGAGCCTGTTGGCAATCGTACTCACAAGTCGACAGTAACGCAGACTGGCTGAAAGTATGACCGACAGCTACGACCACTTTGCTGCGTCAGCTCGGGGGGGCTTCAGTCCTTCTGGCTCACCCGTAGAAGTGTCTGCAGCTGACTTTCGGCTTTTGTCTGCGAGAGAAGTATAAACCAGCCTTAATACGAGGAGCAACTACAATAGAGTGGCTGCTGACTGAGAGTTCTGAGTTGCGAACTGAAAAAAAAAAAAATATAATAAATATTCTTTTGGTTTACTGTTTTCTTCATTTTTGATACATTCTCCTCATATTTAACCACACCTCGTTTATCTGTGGATTTCACATATCTGAGGACCCTTGTCCCCCAAGGCAGGCTGATAAATGACTGCAGTGTGGAGTAGTGGTCAGGGCTCTGGCTCTTGATGAGAGGGTTGTGGGTTCAATCCCAGGTGGGGGACACCCTGCTGCTGTACCCTTGAGCAAGGATTGTTCCAGTAAAAAACCCAACTGTATAAATGGGTAATTCTAAAAATAAGGTGAGATATAACAATTGTAAGTCGCCCTGGTCGTCGGTGCTAATAAATAAATATTAAAAGAGATTCAGCTGTGTGTATTGTATTATTCTCATATTAAATTATGGAGTGCTCCTGTATAAGAGTCTCTTTTCATTTACAATTGCTTCTGGAAATCACATTGAAATGATTTTCAAACTAAAGTATATACAAGTTTCTGGCTGTAAACAGGAAGGGAACACAGCTTATTATATCCCTTACAAAATATATATATCTGGAACATTGCTGTTTATATTGCAGCAAACCACAAAATCTTCTTTGCAACCTCTCTGTTAACTTAGAATTGGATCACAGCAAGGCTACCTGCAACCTGTTGCTACCTGGGGAATTTTGGTTTGTTGCAATATAACAGAAATATTTCAGATATATTTCTAAAACCAAACCTTTTTTGTAAGGGATGAAATCACAATTTACACTTGGCCAGGGTAATAAGGAAGTGGCTGGATTAAAAGCACTGATGCTTATGCCAAATATTTTGCTTTCAAATTTCATTTTTTTTTTTCTGTTTTTAGATGATGTCACTCTTCCAACTGTGTCTTGTGTTCTTGCTGTATGGTGCAGTGGGTATGTACTGTATCTGTCTCTTCAGTATGAATAAGCAGTGTGGAGTCGTGGTTGGGGTGGGGAGTCGTGGTTGGGGTGGGGAGTCGTGGTTGGGGTCTTATTTCGTTTCACTTTGCTTTCAAAGCAGAATGAAGAAAATAAAAGCACAACATTTTAACAAGTGTCTTGTTGGATCGATGGGTCATGCTTTATTTTGAGGGGCGCTTATTAACTATTAACGAATAGTAAATATATTAATAAACATTAGTTACTAGTCTGTTAACAGTTAATAAACTATTTGTTACTTGATTTACTGTAACTTTTCTCACAGTTAATAAATCAATTAATAAGATAATAAGATAACTGAATTACCTGTTGATGCTTCTTTTCTATTCTCATTAGAGTCTGGATTGCGTTGTGTTCGGGATTTGCAAGAGAAACCCTACAGTGATGTCACCTTCAGCTGTCGTCTGGAAGGCGTCAGTCCCCAGGATGTCGTTGCTGTCACCTGGAAGAAAGGAAATGACGTTGTTGCTCAGGTGAAACAGCATTCTACTGTACTACCCCACCTAATACTCCTGCAGGAATTCTGCACACTGCTTTCAACGTGACTCCAGCCTGGAATGGACCTAATGTTTGAAGTCTCTGTGAAATCAGGAACAAATTGACAGTAATAACAAGCCAAAGAGTCCCATATCTCTGCTTCATTTCTACATCTTTTAAACTGGTTCACAGGTGATAAATACCAAGCAAATACAATAAGTATTTATCACACGTGAGCAGTGAATTTCTCCAGCATGTTTGTTATTACTCTACATAGTAACACAGTAGTGGTAACATGTCATTCATTCTCTCACATATTTCTTTTTTATTCTGTGTACATCGTCATGTTACTTGATAACAATATGACTAACTGAAGAAACACAGCCCCTACCAGATCATCTAGGTTTTCATTAAAAATGACTGCTTTTGGGTTATTTTATTTGTTAATATGTGGCAATTAAGCAAAGCTATGGGACTCGTTTGCTTGTTATTACTGCCAATGTGTTTCTGATTTAGCGGCGACTTCAAACACCAAGAGCAGAAATCAGAGCAAATACGTCTGATCTTCCTTGTCAGTTTTTTTTTACAATTATTTTTACACCAGTTTTTCTTCCAATTTGAAATATCCAATTGTTTTTAAGCCCCTGTCTCACCGCTGTAACCCCTGCAAATGACTCGGGAGAGATGAAGACAAGCACACGTCCAAGCGTCCTCCAGAACATGTGCTGTCAAGCCAGCATCTTTATATCACACTGTAAGCCCACAGTGAAGCCACCAGACCTATCACTTTCCAACTTCAGTAACTTTAATTCTGTTATCTAGGATGAGGAAGACCTTTCGTTTTCCTCACCTTTCCCTTTACAAGAAAGCGCTGTTGTTTTAAGAGATTGTTTATTGATTACATTACTTTGATTACTATTAATACAGGTTGAGTCCATTGTTGGGTAAGAGAATTGATGTCACTGGTCGTGTTAGACAGACGGTCTCTTAATCCAGGTAAATGAAAGCACAGATATCATTGGGAGAAATTTAAAGAGGTCACTTAGACCAGGTGGTCTCTAAATAAAGGAGCAGGTCAGATGAGCAGGTTTGATTGTCTGTACAATCTAAACTACTGTGATATCATTTGTGGGGCCCCTAGAAACAGTGTTTTAGAGAAGTCATTTAAAACCTGATTGATCTTCAGGCTGTCCCGGGTGTAAAAAGGGGGAAGCGAGGTGTGCCTGGAGATCCCAGAGCAGAGGTCAGAGAGGACGGGCTTGACAAAGGAGACATGTCGCTGCTCCTCAAAGACGTTCGATATACAGACCAGGGCTCCTATCACTGCACTGTCGCCACTCGCTCCAGGAAATATGACGAAACTGTCAACCTGTTTATACCAGGTGAGTCTTTATACTACAGGTAGATATGATAACCCCAGACCCCTTCATTTTCAGCTCTCTCCCTCCCTTTAAACCTTCATTAATTCATAGTTAAGCCTTAACTGCATACTGGATAAAAAGAAACATTGTTTAAATTAGAGGGGAAAGAAAACAAACTAGTAACACTACTGGAAACTAACTAAAGCAGTGGGAGTTAGTAAGCTGGATTTGGTGATTAGTGCAGGTTCAAAAAGAATCAGGTGAGATCAGTTGACGTTGTTTGTTAACTCAATGATAAGGGTAAAAAGAATCAACTTCCTTTGCTAAGCAGAGATTTAAAAAGTATGTTGGAACAAAAAACAGCAGGGCAGGGGTAGAGCAGGGTAGAAAACTACTGATATAGCTGAAGCAATAGTATATAATTACACCATTATATTTCAAAATATATATAAAAAATGATGATGACCTACATTTGCACATTGTCATGATTTGTTTATTGCTAAAAAACCATATCCTCTTCCTCTCATCCAATCAGAGCCTGAGTATCCCACAGTGTATTTCGACTCCGTGACCAGCACTTTTACCTGTAATTCTACTGGCTGGTATCGTGAGCCGAAGGTCCAGTGGACCAATGAGAAAGGAGAGAATCTGACTGACCAGTCAGAAACAGCACCAGCAGAGAAAGAGGGTGAAGTGTACAAAGTGATGTCTGTCCTGAAAACTAGTGATCTTCACCAGCAGTACATCTGCACTGTCCAAGAAGGAGGGATAGAAAAAGCAATACGCAACTTCCTCACAAGTACGTGTGTTTGTTTATTTATTTATTTTATTTATTTGCAATCGTCAATTCTTCTTACCCCTGTTTTTCTCCCCAGTTTGAATATCCAGTGGTTTTTAAGACCCTGTCTCACCATTACAACCCCACGCAGTGACTGGGGAAAGGTGAAGACAAGCACACTCAAGCGTCCTCTGAAATGTGCATGTCAAGCCAGCCTCTTTTTTCACTGCAAGCCCACAGCTAAGTCACCAGACCTATCGCGCTGGAGGACTACGCAGGGGACAGCACAGCTGACTCACAGGCACCTGGCAGAGTCAGGCAAGGATTACCCAGCTGACTTGATGGTGCACGATTGGCCAAGTGCTGCCTGGGCGGGGAGGGTTCGAGTCAAGTAATCCCTGTCTCATCGCGCACCAGCAACTCCTGTGGGTGGCCCTGCGCCTGCAAGCTAGCTGTGTTGTATCCAGATCTGACGTGATGGGTCTGTTTGGCTTCACTGTCGGCTTGCAGTGTGAGAGGAAGTGGCTGGTTTGACGGGACACGTTTCGGAGG
The DNA here is from genome assembly GCF_902713425.1 of Acipenser ruthenus. Taxonomy (NCBI): domain Eukaryota; kingdom Metazoa; phylum Chordata; class Actinopteri; order Acipenseriformes; family Acipenseridae; genus Acipenser; species Acipenser ruthenus. The sequence goes on along the minus strand of NC_081241.1, from coordinate 492,619 downwards.
ACGCTTGAGTGTGCTTGTCTTTGCCTCTCCCGAGTCACTGCGTGGGTTGAAGCGGTGAGGTCTTAAAAACAATTGGCCATTATCAGGGGGTAAAATAATTGATTCCAAATAATTAAAAAAATGTACAAGCAGTAATGACTGAGAAACAGTAACCTGCAGCAGTATGTCATTTTGTGAATACACCTTTTATATATATTTGAAATGGGTTGTATTTAGACACTAGTACTGGCAGTCAGGTATTTGTTTTTCATTGACTTTCCTTTTTCTCAATTTTTGTACAGATGGGAAGACGGAGCTCTAAGTCTTCTCTCAGAGGTAATTGTTGATTTATTTTGAAACCTCACAGTTTAATTACATCACACTGTACAGCAAGGCTCTTCAATTCCAGTCCTCCAGGTTCTGCATTCCATTCCAACTGCAGCTCTTAATTGCTCAGTTATGTGACCATTTGAAAAAGGTTTTAAGAGACATTTTTTGGGGGTATATTTTTCATTTGATGATTTAAATGAATCACTGTCTTTATTTATTGAAGATACAGTTTACTTGTTGTAAACATTGTAAAGCCCCTGAGCAAAAGTGTTCACTTTTTTTTTTCTAACAAGCAAATACTTAGAGCAGTAAACTAACAGATTAATAGCTTGGTGGTTGCAACAAAAACCAGAAACACAATCCAAGAGGAACCCTTTCAATAACAGTCATCATTATTTTCTACAGGGGTAACCTAATGTGTTTTTTTTTTTTTTTAGCTCCCCTGCCATGAAATGGAGAAGAGCGAATGCAAACCCTTGAAGTGAGCGTCGTGTTGAAATGATGAGGATGTTTGTTAAGATCAATGTAAACGCAAGCTTATTTCTGTTTGTTTGAACTTTCTGTAGCTGGAATAAGTTTCTATTATAAGATCTATATGCAGAACAGTGTGATGTCGCATTCTCATTGCAACATGACATCTGGTTCTGCACGAAGCCTGATCTGGCGTGCTCTCGTATTCAATGACAGAGTTTTTATATATTTTGTGATCCTCTGACCTATGCTGTGTAAAATGCACATTCCGTGTTTTTCTGTGTCATTCCAATGCAAACGGATTTCTAGCATCCCTGGTAATAATAAAGGGCATCATAGCGAGGAGGTGCTGTACTCAGACTTGGGGTCAAATGCAAATTTAAATGCAAACTGTTGAACTATTTGCATTTGACTTGTTATTTGCATTCTGAAATACAAGCATTTGCATTTCAAATCATGGGAAAGCTTCAAAAACATGTCAAATGCATTTAAATACTATTCAATACTACGACTACTACTACTACTAATAATAATAATAATAGTAATAATTAATAATAATAATAAAAGTAGAGACTTTTCAGTATTGCTGCAAGCAAAGTTTATCGACCTGAAAGATACAAACTGAAGGACTCCACTTTTGAAAAGTAAATGTTTATTATCTAGCCATTTAAGAGCTACAAATAATTGAAAAGCTATTGAAAGGCCAATTATTACTTTTAATTGAGGGTTCAATGAAGTAATTCAGAGCTCAGTCAATTTAGAACTATTGCATGGAAGAGTATTTGAAATGCATTTGGTGTTTGTTACATATTTGTATTTTGTTTGGTAGTAAATGCATCACATTTGCATCGAGCAAATTCAGAATTTCAAATACATGAAGACATTTGTATTTAAATGCATTTGACCCCATGTCTGACTGTACTACAGTGTTGTTGGTTTGTTTAGAAGCAGGTTTGTGGTTGTTAAGAAGTCATTGCTAAGAATGCGACACGGTCACTTTTCTAGTGTATTGTAAGAGTAAAATAATGCTTATCCTCCTCATTACAAGCATGCAGTACACTGGATATTTTTCTTTTGAGATTTGCATTGCACAGATCAGCAGGACGGCAGCCAGTATGTGCAGAAACAGGTAGTGGACAAAAAATGGAAACCCCAATGTAAAGTCTCTTAATAGGGCGTTGGGCCGCTCTGGTATCCCGCTCTGTGGAGTTCTCGTCGGACCGTTTTTGATGAAACTGGCCGCTCGCGCCCCAGGTTGAAATCCGCAGTCAGTTGATCTGCAGTCGCTCTCCTGTTCTGCCTTTGCGCTTGGAATGAACGCACGGATATCACGATCCTGGAGTATGCGCTTCCGCCCGCTGTTGCCCTTTGCTGATGATGTCTTTCCCTCGGAGTTCCATGCCATACCTTAGACACTGTTGCTCGTGAAACATCAGCAAGTTGAGCTGTCTTGGTCACTGAAGCTCCTCCCAAACGCGCCCCAACAATCACCGCTCTTTCAAAGTCACCGAGGTCTCCTCTTGCAGCCAACTAGCCAGAATTCTAGGCAACCAGGCCTGTCCAGCATTTTTCTACATGACCCTAAGCATGCTAGGATGTGATTTGCTTAATTAACGCATGAGCCACACCTGTGTGGAAGCCCTTGCTTTCAATATACTCGGTGTCCCTCATTTACCCAGGTGTTTCCATTTTTTTGTCCACTACCTTTAGCTGCTGGACACCTAGGCTTTCTATTGGTGCGCTGTTTACCAGAAGGCGTTTGCGTTAATCAATCAAAGGAAGGTGGAAATGGAGACTTACAGCAGCGAAGCGCCTTGGCCGACAATGCAAACAGATTACGTTTTTAAATATTACCTTCAATATTTTTTCTACTTTCATACATTGATCTTTTTATAAGAACCTGTTGATGCTACAAGAATATAAATAATGTCTCAATGTTGGTATTTAGTATTTTTTTCAACAAAACAAATGCAGTCCAGTATACTGGAGATTTGGAATTAAAGACATTGTTACAGAATTTTTACACAAGCATAAAGTACAGAATGTATTTGATAAATTGCATATTGAATTTGTTTTTTAGGGAAATTAAAGTTTATTTGATTATTTTATTGTATAGTATATTTCTTTATATTTAATTTTAAATGTGTATTTTTAATTAGTGATATGTAAGAATACATGTGCACATTTCAATGTGCATGTTCACTGTGATACTCATCACAGAAAAACAAAATACCGTATTACTTAGAGCCGGCCTCGAATGAAAGACGTCCTCGTATTGACACTGCAGTTATATATCAGCTTTATAATAGAGGCCCTCTTGAATAAACACCGCTATCAATAAAGAAACGTTAGGGTATTTTCTTCTCCCCCTCAGTAGTTAAAAGATGCCTTTTCCTTCTGTTATTATATATTTGTAATTGTTTATAAATTATCTCATTGCCTTTCTGAAATGTTAGATGCAGTTGGTCTACTCATTGGGCAGTTCAAAGTTTCAATATTATAATTGTTTGCTTATTTTAACAATAATGTGAGTGAAATATCATCACAAGAAAGAAGACATTTCCATGGATATCGTAAATCACAATCAAATTGCATTACATGTGCAATCTGCCCACAGTGGAAAAGCAGAAACGTGTTTTAAACCTGGCCTTTGTCGCCCTCTTCAGGACAAACTCTGCAGCTGCGCAGAGCCTGATTGAAAGCAATTCTTTTCACTTGGTGTGGTTCCATTGGAAATGTAGGGCTCTATTCACACAACCTTCAGGACTGTTCCAAGCACTGTTTTGTTAAAGACTCTTTATGGTTTAAATCAAGTTAAATCAAGTTGTTTAGAGAGGGGGAGCAGTTTGTTGTTTATTAATTTTATGGTTTATTATTATTATTATTCAAAGTACCCTTTAAGGTCAATAATCTTTATAATCAGGTTTTAAATTAAAACCAAAACATGAATGTAAATAAGCACCATTTTAATAACCTTTTTTTTCACGTTTCTGTACTTCAATTAATGCAAACCTTTTTTTCATGTACTTTCTTTAAATGTTTTGTAAAGTTTTAATTTTCAATAAATGTTTTGTTCTGCGCCTACTTCTGAAATGAACATAAACTAAGTGGACTGTCAACAGCAGCTGCTCTCTGGAAACGTGAAGAGCACAAAAAAGCTTTGGAGAAAATATTAAACACTCATAAAATATATTCTACTATAACAATGACCACACAGTGTTGCTTTAACTAAACAATACCAGCAGACCAGCCTATTTCATACAGGTCTTTGTAACTAAACTATACCAGCAGACCAGCCTATTTCATACAGGTCTTTGTCCAGTGACTGCTGGGTCTGATGTAAGAAGAAAAAAACAGAGCGATTCAGCCTATTGTATCTTTCAAAGGTTTGCCTGCCAGTTGAAGGAGCCAATGATAGCCGGGTAATACTATTGTGAAGCTGCTCAAAGAACACTACAGGTACAGTCCTGAATCCTCCCAGAAGCTGAGGGTGTGAAGTATAGAAGAACTGAAATGTCCGCTCTGGATAGACAAACACCAAAAAGATAACAAAGTTACAAACTGAATGAAAGGAGACAGTACAATATTGTGGGATCAAATAAAAGCAGGTTTTTCACATCTTCAGCGTGCCCAGCTGGCACGAGCCCATGAGGCTCTGTTGTCTTCAGAGCGCGACCTCGGGTTCAAATGATTTCAAGTTCAAGTCGCTTCTCGACTCTGGGATCAAGCTATCAGACACTTCCAGATGGTTAGTCAAGCTAACAGCCCCTAAAAGATTAAAACATCCCATTTAAAACACATGAAAGCCCCGTGCACCCAGTCTACCCAGGCTAAGTGCTTGAGAAAGAGAGAGGGAGAGAGGTCTAAAGGGAAGGGGTGTATATCTCACTGCTCATGAACACACTGCTCCCAGGTAGGAAACCCACTGATCCTCAACTACTGCTCCTAGTGATCTCACACAGCTCCAATCCTCCAAGTCCACAGCTTGAGTTGCAATCTGGTTTCTCAGCTTCCCACACGGCACAGCACACAGCTCCCAACTTACAGCTCCCAGCTCCAGCACAGTTCATCTCCAGCACCCCCTCCTCAACACTCCCCACCCCACACTGTATACTCTCAATCCATCACTTCTCATTAACAGCACCCCCTCCTCAACACTCCCCACCCCACACTGTATACTCTCAATCCATCACTTCTCATTAACAGCACCCCCTCCTCAACACCCCCCACCCCACACTGTATACTCTCAATCCATCACTTCTCATTAACAGCACCCCCTCCTCAACACTCCCCACCCCACACTGTATACTCTCAATCCATCACTTCTCATTAACAGCACCCCCTCCTCAACACTCCCCACCCCACACTGTATACTCTCAATCCATCACTTCTCATTAACAGCACCCCCTCCTCAACACTCCCCACCCCACACTGTATACTCTCAATCCATCACTTCTCATTAACAGCACCCCCTCCTCAACACTCCCCACCCCACACTGTATACTCTCAATCCATCACTTCTCATTAACAGCACCCCCTACCCCACACTGTATACTCTCAATCCATCACTTCTCATTAACAGCACCCCCTCCTCAACACTCCCCACCCCACACTGTATACTCTCAATCCATCACTTCTCATTAACAGCACCCCCTCCTCAACACTCCCCACCCCACACTGTATACTCTCAATCCATCACTTCTCATTAACAGCACCCCCTCCTCAACACCCCCCAACCCCACACTGTATACTCTCAATCCATCACTTCTCATTAACAGCACCCCCTCCTCAACACTCCCCACCCCACACTGTATATTCTCAATCCATTACTTCTCATTAACAGCACCCCCTCCTCAACACTCCCCACCCCACACTGTATACTCTCAATCCATCACTTCTCATTAACAGCACCCCCTCCTCAACACTCCCCACCCCACACTGTATACTCTCAATCCATCACTTCTCATTAACAGCACCTCCTCCTCAACACTCCCCACCCCACACTGTATACTCTCAATCCATCACTTCTCATTAACAGCACCCCCTCCTCAACACTCCCCACCCCACACTGTATACTCTCAATCCATCACTTCTCATTAACAGCACCCCCTCCTCAACACTCCCCACCCCACACTGTATACTCTCAATCCATCACTTCTCATTAACAGCACCCCCTCCTCAACACTCCCCACCCTACACTGTATACTCTCAATCCATCACTTCTCATTAACAGCACCCCCTCAACACTCCCCACCCCACACTGTATACTCTCAATCCATCACTTCTCATTAACAGCACCCCCTCCTCAACACTCCCCACCCCACACTGTATACTCTCAATCCATCACTTCTCATTAACAGCACCCCCTCCTCAACACTCCCCACCCCACACTGTATACTCTCAATCCATCACTTCTCATTAACAGCACCCCCTCCTCAACACTCCCCACCCCACACTGTATACTCTCAATCCATCACTTCTCATTAACAGCACCCCCTCCTCAACACTCCCCACCCCACACTGTATACTCTCAATCCATCACTTCTCATTAACAGCACCCCCTCCTCAACACTCCCCACCCCACACTGTATACTCTCAATCCATCACTTCTCATTAACAGCACCCCCTCCTCAACACTCCCCACCCCACACTGTATACTCTCAATCCATCACTTCTCATTAACAGCACCCCCTCCTCAACACTCCCCACCCCACACTGTATACTCTCAATCCATCACTTCTCATTAACAGCACCCCCTCCTCAACACTCCCCATCCCACACTGTATACTCTCAATCCATCACTTCTCATTAACAGCACCCCCTCCTCAACACTCCCCACTCCCCTTCAGCCCCCAGCAGCAGAAGAATCGTATGATTCTATTCTGACTGACAACACTTTTCATATCTTCTTAATGTTTTACCCCAATTCAAAGCTGTTAAACACAGCCAGCAGAACAAAGAAAACTGCAGCCCATCGTAATTGATTTTAATAAACGTGACTGCTACACACCGCCAGCGTATGTTTAAAACACAACATTAATATAGCATTTAGATTTCAAGACCACGTCACTTTAACATACTTTGCATAAAATATTTTCTAAGAAAAGTTGTTAAAGCAGGAGAAAGGCAGACACGAATCAAGCAGCCACCTTCAGTTATGTGAAAAGTTCAATAGTGAGTCCAGTTCATTATTATTATTATTATTATTATTATTATTATTATTATTATTATTATTATTATTATTATTATTATTATTATTATTATTATTATTATTATGATGCTAATGCGCTGGGGAGACTGCACTGCGGTTGATCCCCGGAGCCAGCATCACAGCCGCTGTGTGTGCTGATGCGCTAGGGAGGCAATAAGCTGATCCCTGGAGCCAGCATTACACTTCAGCCATCAACACCAGACAGAAGGATATCTACATCATCATATGGAAGGAAGCGCAAATGGATGGAGACACAGATGGATCACATTAGCTTACTGTAAAGCTACGTCTTAGTTGGTGCTTATCTTGGCGAGAGCCGAGTTCAAATTAGCATGAAGTCTTAACATTTACTCTCATGTAATAGAAATTATTATTATTATTATTATTATTATTATTATTACTATTTAGTTTTATTTTTCAAAAATATTAAAAAAAAACATTATTTCTATTGTATGTGTATGTGTGTGTAAACATTATTTTTTAAACTATAATAAGGTTCCACTGCGGCTCTCAGTGATGAAGTTTCATGATTGCTTCAGCTCACATTCAGCAGGTTCATCAGGCTGTGTGACTGACATATAATCTGACCAATGAAAATGCAGAAAGGGTGGAAACGGTGGTATTATTGGCTGATCGCCCCAAAACACCAAAAATAACGTCTGATAGCTGGTGGAGCAGGAAGGAGGGAGAATTACAGTCTGCAGGCTCCAGAGCCAAGGAACAGAGCTGAGTTTTTAAAATGTAAGTCTGTTTTCACTGAAACATTTGATGGAAAGATGTGTCACTCCATTGTGAGAAGAGCTAACACTACAGAACAGGGAGGGGTGGAGCTTGAGGGCAGCAATTATTATTATTTATTAGTAATTGTGAACCCATTAATCTACACTCCTCTCCATCAAGTAGGGAGGGAGCAAAGAGGAGGATGGAAGGAACAGGGAGGAGGGAGCATAGAGGTGGGAGAACATAGCATGAAGAAGGGAGCAGGGAGGAGGGAGCATAAAGAAGGGAACAGGGAAGAGGGAGGAAGGCAGCATGGAGGCCAGAGCATAGAGGAGGATGGAGGGAGCATGGAGAAGGGAGCAGGAAGGAGGGAGTGATTTGAGGATGTAGCAGTCAATGACTTGATTTTCTCAGTGATTTGACATTTCTAACCGTCTCTCCTCTACCCGTCCTCTTCTCTTCAATCAGATTCCTGTCAGCTCACACTGGATACCAACACAGCACATAGAAAAAAGGAGAAGGAGGATTGGGGAGGGGACTTCCTGTGTGGCAAACATAAACTCAAGTTTCAGATCAAGAGCGCATGGGAAAATGATGGGTAACTTTACATGTGCAATGCAGGCCCTTCAGGTTTCATTTGTGATCTTTCATTTAAACTATTATCAAGAAATGTTTCTTCCCTGAGTTGTATCATTACTGTGCACTTTGTTTGGATTTGTTTTAAAATCTACCATTTCCCAGAAATGTAAGTTTTGTTAAACATGCAGTCCTGTCGGGCCCAATCAAGATGGACTCCTCAGACCACAGTGAAATCAAACGCAGTGTCCTTTCAGCTCATGTTGTACAGCAGGTGACATTATCAAGGGAATTCCCTTTTTGACGGCAGGTTTTACACTGAAAAGAAAAACATTAAACAAAAATCAATTAACCCTCACAGGGTGTGGTTGAATGCAAAATATGTTTCCATTACATCTTTTGAATGTACTTAATGCATTATAGGGTTAACATGGATAAATCTACCCCAGTCTCATAATGATGCTCATTGGATTTCTCCAAACACCTGTATTATCTACACATGTATGTAATCTGTACCTAACCATGTGATTGTTATTCTCAGAATAAATGTGTATTCCAGTTAAGAATGTGTAAATACATTGTGAGGCTCCTCACTGGCCCTGGCTGCTTTCTGCTTCACACAGGCTTGCTTCAGTGTGCTGCCTTTCTGACTCATCCTGACTTCCTCCTTCACATTGACTGTCGTCCCACACCTCAATATATTAAACTGAAAGAAAATGTAACTTGTGATTTTTTTTATTGAATTTTAGTTTGGGGAACATGAATCTGGTTACAGACACTGTGACTCAAATAAGTTCACAAATAAACATATTTTTTTAAAACAAAAACAGTCTGCACTCGTGTATTGGTTTGCCAGATCTAAAATGTAGAACAGACTTCAGCGTGTGCAGACAGAGATATACATGCTGTATGAATACGGGACTGAAAATAGCCAGAGGATTGAAGCACAGTTACATTGTTTACATGGATCTAAGAGGATGAATACAGCCCATGATTTTTAAACAGCTGCATTTCACTTCGTTTTACAAGCTTGCGTGTTTTTTTAACAACTTCATCTTCACAGCAGACTAGTTCATCAAGGCAACTAACGTATGAAAAAATAACATTTATATGAAATACATTACATATGATTTCTACTGAAACCGGGGGTGTCGCATACAGTAAATCTGTATAATTTATTAATATATCAAACTTATATGTATTAAAGTATCTAAATCAAAAGGTTTTAAATCTAAAGGTCATTTAATGTTTGATTACGAGACCCCATATATACACAGTTCCATGAACACATACATTTCAATAATATAGCATTGCGATCCTGTGTGAGACAAAGTATAGGATTTCTATCTGTGGAAGAAGTGGCTCAGCTGTTTATTGTACAGCTCTGGTCTGTTGTCAGTCTTCCATTAGCTTCATTACTCAGTCCTTACCTAGTTTCACATGCACTCTGTGTAACCCCCAACTTCCTGTTGTTGCAGAACTTAGGCTGTGGTTTTTCAACTTTGCTATGCTTAACCCGACACGAGCGCTTGTTCTGCTTTGACATATCAGATGCATGTGGTTTCTGTTCTCACATGTATCTAGATACGTGCAAGATTGTCTGTTTGTCTCTTTCTCAGAAAACCATATTTCCATACTCCTCACATCTCACACGTTCCTTTGCGGTATTGTCAGCCACCTTCAGTTATGTGAAAAGTTCAATAGAGAGTCCAGTTCATTATTATTATTATTATTATTATTATTATTATTATTATTATTATTATTATGATTATGCTGATGCGCTGGGGAGACAGCCCTGTGGTTGATCCCCGGAGCCAGCATCGCAGCCGTTGTGTGTGCCAGTGTAGAAAGCTGTGTGTCTGTAGGTGAGTGCCAGTGTAGAAAGCTGTGTGTCTGTAGGTGAGTGCCAGTGTAGAAAGCTGTGTGTCTGTAGGTAAGTGCCAGTGTAGAAAGCTGTGTGTCTGTAGGTAAGTGCCAGTGTAGAAAGCTGTGTGTCTGTAGGTGAGTGCCAGTGTAGAAAGCTGTGTGTCTGTAGGTAAGTGCCAGTGTAGAAAGCTGTGTGTCTGTAGGTAAGTGCCAGTGTAGAAAGCTGTGTGTCTGTAGGTAAGTGCCAGTGTAGAAAGCTGAGTGTCTGTAGGTGAGTGCCAGTGTAGAAAGCTGTGTGTCTGTAGGTGAGTGCCAGTGTAGAAAGCTGTGTGTCTGGAGGTAAGTGCCAGTGTAGAAAGCTGTGTGTCTGTAGGTGAGTGCCAGTGTAGAAAGCTGTGTGTCTGTAGGTAAGTGCCAGTGTAGAAAGCTGTGTGTCTGTAGGTGAGTGCCAGTGTAGGAAGCTGAGTGTCTGTAGGTGAGTGCCAGTGTAGAAAGCTGAGTGTCTGTAGGTAAGTGCCAGTGTAGAAAGCTGTGTGTCTGTAGGTAAGTGCCAGTGTAGAAAGATGTGTGTCTGTAGGTGAGTGCCAGTGTAGAAAGCTGTGTGTCTGTAGGTAAGTGCCAGTGTAGAAAGCTGTGTGTCTGTAGGTGAGTGCCAGTGTAGAAAGCTGTGTGTCTGTAGGTAAGTGCAGTGTAGAGGTTCCTGAGGGAAGGGGGGCATCTTTTTAAAATGGGCAGTCTGAGATCAAGCTATCAGACACTTCCAGATGGTTAGTCAAGCTAACAGCCCCTAAAAGACTAAAATATTTAAAACACATGAAAGCCCCGTGCAGCCAGTCTACCCAGGCTAAGTGCTTGAGAAAGAGAGAGGGAGAGAGGTGTAAAGGGAAGTGGTGTATATCTCACTGCTCATGAACACACTGCTCCCAGGGAGGAAAACCACTGATCCTCAACTACTGCTCCTAGTGATCTCACACAGCTCCAATCCTCCAAGTCCACAGATTGAGTTGCAATCTGGTTTCTCAGCTTCTCACAAGGCACAGCACACAGCTCCCAATTTACAGCTCCCAGCTCCAGCACAGTTCATCTCCAGCACCCCCTCCTCAACACTCCCCACCCCACACTGTATACTCTCAATCCATCACTTCTCATTAACAGCACCCCCTCCTCAACACTCCCCACCCCACACTGTATACTCTCAATCCATCACTTCTCATTAACAGCACCCCCTCCTCAACACTCCCCACCCCACACTGTATACTCTCAATCCATCACTTCTCATTAACAGCACCCCCTCCTCAACACTCCCCACCCCACACTGTATACTCTCAATCCATCACTTCTCATTAACAGCACCCCCTCCTCAACACTCCCCACCCCACACTGTATACTCTCAATCCATCACTTCTCATTAACAGCACCCCCTCCTCAACACTCCCCACCCCACACTGTATACTCTCAATCCATCACTTCTCATTAACAGCACCCCCTCCTCAACACTCCCCACCCCACACTGTATACTCTCAATCCATCACTTCTCATTAACAGCACCCCCTCCTCAACACTCCCCACCCCACACTGTATACTCTCAATCCATCACTTCTCATTAACAGCACCCCCTCCTCAACACTCCCCACCCCACACTGTATACTCTCAATCCATCACTTCTCATTAACAGCACCCCCTCCTCAACACTCCCCACCCCACACTGTATACTCTCAATCCATCACTTCTCATTAACAGCACCCCCTCCTCAACACCCCCCACCCCACACTGTATACTCTCAATCTATCACTTCTCATTAACAGCACCCCCTCCTCAACACTCCCCACCCCACACTGTATACTCTCAATCCATCACTTCTCATTAACAGCACCCCCTCCTCAACACTCCCCACCCCACACTGTATACTCTCAATCCATCACTTCTCATTAACAGCACCCCCTCCTCAACACTCCCCACCCCACACTGTATACTCTCAATCCATCACTTCTCATTAACAGCACCCCCTCCTCAACACTCCCCACCCCACACTGTATACTCTCAATCCATCACTTCTCATTAACAGTAGCGGCTGGTGGTCAAAAAAAATGGGGAGTCAGAAGAAAAGCAGAGGTCTTGGGGTCCCCTTCAGCCACCAGCAGCAGAAGAATCATATTATTCTATTCTGACTGACAACACTTTTCATATCTTCTGAACGTTTACCCCCCAATTCAAAGCTGTTAAACACAGCCAGCAGAACAAAGAAAACTGCAGCCCATCGTAATTGATTCTAATAAACGTGACTGTTACACGCTGCCAGCGTATGTTTAAAATACAACATTAATACAGCATTTAGATTTCAAGACCACGTCACTTTAACGTACTTTGCATAAAATATTTTCTAAGCAAAGTTGTTAAAGCAGGAGAAAGGCAGACACGAATCAAGCACACCCTATCCACTTCATCTGTTCAACTTAATAAATAAGCATCAGAATCATTAGATGCCGTTCTGTACATACGAAACGGATCTGTTTAATATAAAAGAAGCAATTCAGACAGACTTCAGTTCTGGAGCAGGAACATTACTGAGCTGTATGTCTTGAAGCAAAGCTGGCTGATGGGAAACGGACACCGGTGTTATTCTGATCTGACAGTTTTAACATTCATTTTCTTGTTGGCTAATTGTTGTTGTATTGTCTCATACTCAATTTACAGTTATATAATAAATCAGAGTGCTTATATGTAATAATAATGCGCGCCAGACCACGCAAGCTGCTGCCGTTGTGATGAAACCCCTGAAACCCCTGAATGTCGTTCCTTAGGAGCTGCGCACGCACTCGCACGGTGACGCAGGTACGGTGACGCAGGTACAGTGACGCAGGTCTCCGTTCTGCACACAAACCCTTCTCGATGTAGAACCCGCCAGAACTGAAAATTCAAACCACTTCCATCAGCCAATGGAAGGGCGAGAATAAGAGCCAATCAGAACGCATTCTGTTTGACCAATGAAAATACGGGTAGGGCTGGCGGACCTATTTTCCTCGTGGCCAATCAGGACGCAGACGGCTCTGTGTGTGTCCGTGATATCCCTGTAAGCGAAATGTCGCGATATCCGTGACGCGCGGTGCTGACCGAAAATATAAATAAAAATGGTCTAATCTTAAATGAAAAAAAGACAAATATCATGCTGTTTGGTTTGGAGAAAATGATACAAAATACTAGTTCAAATTTCTCTCGTGTTACTTGTAACACCACAGCATTGGAGAGAGCCGACACTTTTAAATATCTAGGGGTTTATATTGACACAACTCTTCAATTTGATAAACCCATTAAAGATGTATGTAGTAAAATTGGAAGGAAGCTTGGAGGATTGTGTGGTCAGCGCCACTGTGTAAGCTTTACAGCAAGGTTTAAATGAGTTACTTGTGTTCCCTATTCTAGACTATAATGATGTGATGTGCGGGTCTGCTAGTGAGGAATCGCTGAAGAAGATCGATACAATGTGTAACAGGATGTGTATCTGTGTGCTCCCGTGTACTCCGCTAGCGCATCACTGCAGCGCGTATTCGACATTAAACTTGCGATCGCCTGCTAACACAAGGAATTATCACTGGAATCGGATTCTCTTTAAAGGGGCACACAACACATTACCAGTTTATTTAAACAGCTTGTTTCTGAGTTTCCCTGTAAATACAGCCTATCGTAATGTCTGAGACACACAATACTTTAATATACCGTCTGGAAAAAGTGCTGCGGGAAGAAAGTCTTTCGTTTTGTTCTGCTGCTACAGACTGGAAGCTGTTACCCGCAGGACTGAGACCTGACATCTCCTGTGGGAATTAAAAAAACAAACCCTGTTGTTCTAGTGCTTAAACAGGCTTGTGTGTGTGCTGTGTAAATCTGGGGTGTACTTTGTGTATTGTCTTGTCATTGTGCGTTTTTATTATTTTTATTTTTGAAACCTGTAACCTGCTGCTGTTATTTCTAGCACGCCTTTGTAAACGAGCTACTTGTAGCTCACATGGCCTTCCTAAATAAAGAATTAAAAATCAAATAAATAAATAATAAAGCGCGCGTCACGTTTACGGTTATAACCGCACTGAAATATACTGGCTTTAAAACAAGAAAAGACAACCGATGCAGCTGCGCAGCAGAGACAAGAGAACGAGGCAAGCGCGTTTATTGTTTGGAAAGTAACTGTAATGTTATTACTGCCATTAAAAGCTAAACGCGTTATATTACCTCGTTATTGACTAAAGTCATATTATTACAGTAAGTCGTTACTAAAGTAACGAGATGCCGTTCAAACCGTCATCACAAACATACGTGTAACAGAACATTCCTTAATTTTACATATTATAGATCTGGGGCTAAAACACAAAGTCAGACTCTTCAGCCCTGATATTAAACAGTTGTTAATATCAGTTGTTTCATTCCTAATCTTAACATTGTAATATTTGTTGGGGGATTTAGAAACAGTTCCATAGAATATCTGATTCGGCAGTTTCTGCTCCCCCTGCTTGTCTAAACCTGGCCTCAGTCCCAAACCCCGCCTCTCAGAGCTTTACACAACTCCAGGAAATCAGCGCAGTGAAGTTTCGTTTCTTGTGAAATCGTCAGTCTCTCTGTCTCACTGCAGCAAGAATGGCTTCAAAAGTATGGTCAGAGGATCGGTTTAGCTGTTCAGTGTGTCTGGATCTATTGAAGGACCCAGTCACTATTCCATGTGGACACAGTTACTGTATGGGGTGTATTAAGAACTGCTGGGATCAGACTGATCATACAGGTGTCTACAGCTGCCCCCAGTGCAGAGAGACCTTTACCCCAAGGCCTGTTCTGCGCAGAAACACCATGCTGGCCGAACTTGTGGAGGAATTAAAGAAGACAGGACTCAATCCTCCTCCTGCTCAAAGTTATGCTGGACCTGGAGATGTGCCGTGTGATTTCTGCACTGGGAGAAAGTTCAAAGCTGTGAAATCCTGTTTGACGTGCCTGGCCTCTTACTGTGAAACACACGTCAAGCCACACTATGAGGGGGCTGCTTTCAAGAGGCACAAGCTGATCAATGCAATTGGAAATCTGGAGCAGAAGCTTTGTGCTGAACATCAGAAGGTTTTGGAGGTCTTCTGTAGAACCGATCAGACTTGTGTTTGTGTGTTGTGTATTGACAAGGAACACAAGAGCCATGATACAGTCTCAGCTGAGGCAGAATGGAGTGTGAAACAGGTAAGGGTTTGAACCATTTCCTTGTAGCTATCCTAGAAGATAAGAATTCCCAGGGATATTTAACATATCTGTTTACTAGGTTATACAGTTTCACATCAGATCAGATTTTAATTGTATATTAAGAGCTATTTAAAGAGCCCTAGTTTTTTAATTGCTCTATCTAAACTATGATGTGCTACAATGTATTTCAGGGTGTAACAGGGGCGTTGTTATGGGTGTGGCTATCGCTGATTGACAGGAGAGACACAGGAGGTTTTCTTTGATACAAAAAACACAAATTCAAAACAAAACACTGCTTGAAAACAACTAGAAAATAAAAGTTGATCAAACAAGAAAGGAGATCCCGCTCCAGGAACAGTCTCCCTGACACCTCCTCTCTAGATTTGGGTGGGATTAAAATCCCCTAATCTTGTTCCCTATTCCTTCCAGTGCTAGCGATCCTGGTTAACTCACACAGTGATCCCAGATACATTTTTCCTCTTATGTTTTTCTCACCCTGGTTAACACACACAGTCATGAGGATCCTACAGCAACACTCTCCTTCCCAGACAGTCTGTATCCCTGCTTGTAGAACCAAGAAACTGGCTTTTCAGACCCTTTTTAAAGGCATGTGGCCAGGGCTAATTGGTAACACTGTTTAAAAATAGCATTCCCAGCAAAGCCAAGCACCTAATTAAAAAGCAAAAAAACAAGATTGATATCATATACAATATTAATAAGATATACAATATACAAGATGAATATGATATTCAATATACAAGATTAATATGATATACAATTTACAAGATTAATATGATATTCAATATACAAGATGAATATGATATTCAATATACAACATGAATATGATATTCAATATACAAGATTAATATGATATTCAATATACAAGATTAATATGATATTCAATATACAAGATTAATATGATATTCAATATACAAGATTAATATGATATTCAATATTCACAGGGCTTCTGTTTCTCTGTGTTTATTGATTTCATTAAACCAAGATCCAGCCATGCTTGTGTTTGTAGTGATGTGGTGGAAATATGATCCTCGCTTGGAAAATTGGTGCTGCAGCTGGAGGACGGAGCGAGCTTCACCCAGTGCTGCCTCTATGATGCAGGGCCTCTTTAATATATTGAAACAATGATTGCAGCACAGAGATCATAATATCTTCTTAATAAACTAATACATCACATTTTAAACAAGACTTTAATAATTGTGTTTTGATATATATAGTAAACAAAACGCATGCCTTTAAAAGTGACACATACACATCTATCTGCACTGGCAGAGCTGCTGTGCCCGTGCCTTTAAAAGTGACACATACACATCTATCTGCAATGGCAGAACTGCTGTGCCCGTGCCATGCCGTTCTTGCCCCATCAGAAATGTCACTGTGTCACTGTGTTTCTACACAGAAGCAGCTGGGAGAGACACAGACAGAAATACAACAGAGAATCCAGGAGAGACTGAAAGAAATTGAGGAGCTGAAAAAGGCTGTGGAGTCACTGAAAGTGGGTATTGACAAGAGGGGGGTATTATTATTATTATTATTATTATTATTATTAACAGATGGACTGGAACACATCTGCAGAAGTTTACTGTCTATGCCTGATGTGTTTTTGATATCAATTCTAACCATGTCTCCTCTACTGTATTCTTTCACTCAGAGATCTGCATGCATAGAAATAAAGGAAAGTGAGAAGATCTTCACTGAGCTGATCCGATCCATTGAGAAGATCCACACTGAGGTTATTGAGCTGATTGGAGCTAACGAGAAGGCTGCAGTGAATCAGGCTGAAGGACGCATGAAGAAACTGGAGCAGGAGATTGCTGAGCTAAGGAGGAGAAACGCTGAGCTGAAACAGCTTTCAGAGACAGAGGATCACATCCATTTTCTACAGGTAACATCACTGCTTGTTAGAAAATCTCAAGTCCATAACTGGGACAGTTTCAGACAGACCTCTCCAATTGAATGAATCCTTGCTTTTCCCCAGGAATGTTTTGGACCCCATTCTGTTTCACTGAAAACTCCTTTTCTCCACTTTCCTGTTGTAGAATTTCCAGTCTCTCTGTGCCCCTCCTGAAGCTGGAGACTTACCCAGCGTTACTGTCAATACAGACATCTCTTTTGGGGCTGTGAGGAAAGCTGTATCTGAACTTAAAGACCATATTGAGGACTTCTGCAAGAGGGAATTAATAACAAAAACAGGTTGGTGTGAAATGGATTCCTTTGGTAGAGATTTCTAAAATAGACCATGGCTTGAGGAGGGACAGGACTTGCAAGACATTAATAAAGACCGCTTGCAGATTGTTGGCTATATGAATATAGTGTTTTAATTTCAGAGTTTATGTAGAAATGGAAGGACAGAAAGGAGCTGTACAATATCTATAGAATACAGCATGGGGTGGTGTGTGATATGAGAATGTAATGCACACCGAGGGGGGTTATCCAGGCATTACATGCTCATGTATCACACAGACACACACACAAACACACACACACACACACACACATACATACACACACTGCCTATCACACACTCATACACACACACATTGCCTATCACACACACCCTGCCTATCACACAGACACACACACCCTGCCTATCACACACAGACACACACACACACAGCCTATCACACAAACACACACTCACTGCCTATCACACACACATACACACACACTGCCTATTACACACTCATACACACACACACCCTACCTATCACACACACACACACACTGCCTATCACACAAACACACACTCACACAGACACACAGACCCTGCCTATCACACACACACACACACTGCCCCATGCAATATCTTTATAATCTCTGCTGAACTCCATAAAGAATTGTATTTAAAATAGCAACCACTTTGATAAGGTGAACACAGTTTAAAATAAGGTTTGCATTGTGTGAGACAGTACAGAGAAAACCGCGATTGCTGTGGTCTGTACTAGGAGTGATACGAGACTGCAACCAAAGAGAACACTTTGAACTTGTAACTTAAAAACAGCACGTTCCCTTTCAAGCACAAAATGGGTATCCACCCCTTTAAAAAAATAAATAAATAAAAATACATTTAAAAAAAGAAACTCTTCTGATAATAAGCTGACGTTTCCTGGAGTTTTTCAGGTGTTGTGGAGCTGAATTCTTCTTCTCTGCAGAGTGACATTCCTGTTTTGTTTTTGTTTTGTTTTTTTGTCGTCAGGGTTTCCGTGGCAATTGTTAGGGAGCGTGTTAAAATGACGCGCTTTCACATTTCTATTTTTCCATTTCTGTGTTCACGGGTTTGTTCTGAGGGTGGTTGTGTTTGCTCACATTTCTGTGAACCCTTTTTGTGTGAAGTGGATTCCCTTCAGTCCGAATCAGAGTGTATTTCAAAGCCCGTTGGTGTGGGTCCGGGTGATTTTTCGGGTGTCCGGTTTCTCCATGTTCGCGGTGACTCCCTCATGGAAATGCAGCTCTGTCCTCAGATGGGATGCGGAGCGGCTGTTGCCGAGGTGGTTCCGATGTTGGAAACGCGGGTTTCTCTTGGATTGATCAGGGAGGGCTGGACGGGTTTCTTTATCAAGCGCTCCCGAGAGGATTGTGGGATGTGCTGCTGTTTAATATAACGTTATAACTACATTAATAACATACGCGTACAGACACCTTACAGTACGCTGCTGAAGAATAAGAATCACACGAAGCTGAATAATGTATAAAGAGATATTAAAAATAAAACATGTCTATATATGTTCGTTGCTGTGAGGGCAGATTCACATCCCAGCGCTTTGGTATCTCTGGGCTTGAAACGGCGCTCCATAAGTGTAACACCTATTATTATTATTATTATTATTATTATTATTATTATTATTATTATTATTATTATTATTATTATTAATATTATTATTATTATTTAGTTTTATTTATCAGCAATATAAAAACATATTATTATTTCTATTGTGTGTGTCAGTGTGTGTACATTATTTTTTAAACTATAATAACGTTCCACTGCGGCTCTCAGTGATGACGTTTTACGATTGCTTCAGATCACATTCAGCAGGTTCGTCAGGCTGTGTGACTGACATATAATCTGACCAATGAAAATGCAGAAAGGGTGGAAACGGTTGTATTATTGGCTGATCGCCCCAAAACACCAAAAATAACGTCAGAATAACTGGTGGAGAAGGGAGGAGAGAGCAGGGAGGATGGAGGAGGGAGCAGGCAGGAGGGAGCAGGTAGGATGGAGGAGGGAACAGGCAGGATGGAGGAGGGAACAGGCAGGATGGAGGAGGGAACAGGCAGGATGGAGGAGGGAACAGGCAGGATGGAGGAGAGAGCAGGGAGGATGGAGGAGGGAGCAGGCAGGATGGAGGAGGGACAGGCAGGATGGAGGAGGTAACAGGCAGGATGGAGGAGGGAGCAGGGAGGAAGGAGCAGGGAGGAGGGAGGAGGGAGCAGCAGGACGGAGCAGGGAGAATGGAGGGGGAGCAGGGAGGATGGAGGAGGGAGCAGAATGGAGGGAGGAGGGAACAGGGAGGAGGGAGCAGGCAGGAGGAAGCAGGGAGAATGGAGGGGGAGCAGGGAGGAGGGAACAGGGAGGAGGGAGCAGGCAGGGGGAGCAGGGAGGATGGAGGAGGGAGCAGGGAGGATGCAGGTGGGAGGAGGGAGGATGTAGGTGGGAGCAGGCAGCATGGAGGAGGGAGCAGGGAATAGGGAACAGGGAGGATGCAGGTGGGAGGAGGGTGGAGGGAGCAGGGTGGATGGAGTAGGGAGCAGGGAGGATGCTTGTGGGAGGAGGCAGGAGGGTGGAGGGAGCATTCAAGAGGGAGAAGGAAGCATAGAGGAAGGAGCATGGAGGATGGAGGAGGGAACAGGGACTGATGAAGCAGGGAGGAGGGAGTGATTTGAGGATGGCGCAGACAGTGACTGTTGTATGTTTCAATTCTATTTCTCTCTCTTTTTTTCTGCCCAGTGAATGAAGTTGCAGTTTACAGTCTGCAGGCTCCAGAGCCAAGGAACAGAGCTGAGTTTTTAAAATGTAAGTCTGTTTTCACTGAAACATTTGATTGAAAGATGTGTCACTCCATTGTGAGAAGAGCTAACACTACAGAACAGGGAGGGGTGGAGCTTGAGGGCAGCAATTATTATTATTTATTAGTAATTGTGAAGCCATTAATCTACTCTCCTCTCCAACAAGTATTGGTTCAGATGAATACATGCAGAATGACTGGGGGAGGGGCATTTGTTGCCTGTTTTTCCACTCAGACCTTTCTCTCCCTAAATATCTTGGTATCCCTGAATAGATAATCATCCCATCTTTTAATACATGTACAATGCATGTGAAACCAGTTGTGGGGTAAAATGAACAGCTATCCCTCCCAGTCATCCTGTGCTGGTACTAAATGTATATTGCAGTATCACTGTACTTGTGGGATGGATTGCTCATTAAAATATTAGACAGATATTTGAAGAGTGGATGATATTCTATTGAAGATATTTAGTAAGCAAGGGGTCTGAGTGGGTAAAATGGCAACACATACCCTGTAGGAACATTAAGTGAACTGTAATTGTATGCAGAGCTGCATTTGATTGGTTCCAATTGAAGAAGTTTGATAAGATTGAGGAATTATAATGAACAAAACAATCAAACAGCAAGAGGGTTTAAAGGGTTCATAAGGACCTTTGTATTTTATTGTGTTGCATGTTCCCATGTGTTGCTACAACTGTTTACATGAGGTGTGTGTTTTGTTTTAATTATTTTTATTTTTTTTACATTTTGACCACTTTTTTATACTTATAGATAGCTTCACATGTAAGTGCATGGGCCTCTCAGAACTACATTTCCCATCATCCTCCTGCTCACATATGTGATTGAGATGGAATTACCAGTGAGCAGGAGGATGATGGGAAATGTAGTTCTGAGAGGTCCATGCCGGTCCACAGGAAGCCATCTTGAGGCAGAAAATGCAATTTAAAAGTTTAAAAAAGTGGTCAAAATGTATTAAAAAAAATAATTAAAACAACACACACACCTTCCATAAACAGGATGTGAGGATGCAGCAGACAATGACTGTTGATTTTCTCAGTGATTTGACTTTTCTAACCGTCTCTCCTCTACCCGTCCTCTTCTCTTCAATCAGATTCCTGTCAGCTCACACTGGACCCCAACACAGCGCATATAAACCTCTGTCTGTCTGAAGGGAACAGAAAGGTGACACGGGGGGGAGAGAACCAGAGATATCCTGATGATCACCCAGAGAGATTTGATAGCTGGGCCCAAGTGCTTTGCAGAGAGGGTTTGTCTGGGACTCGCTGTTACTGGGAGATTGAGTGCAGTGGGGGAGGGGCTGATATAGGAGTCACATATAAAGGAATCAGCAGGAAAGGAGAGGATTATTCCTGTATCCTTGGAGGCAATGACAAGTCCTGGAGTTTAGAATGCTCTGGTTCCAGTTACACTGCCCGGCACAATAACAATGAAACTGCAATAACTGCCCCCGACTACCCCAGAATAGGAGTGTATCTGGACTTTAATGCTGGCACGCTGTCCTTTTATGGCATCTCTGACACAATGACCCTCCTGCACAGATTCCAAACCACATTCACTGAGCCGCTCTATCCTGGGTTTTATATTTATTATGATTCCTCTGTAACAATCTGCCAGCTGAACTAGACTGTTTTGTGTTGTAAGAAACCCTTTGTATTGAACTCCCTGTCTGTCCTCTCCACTCCTCGCGTGAAGGGAATGTTCAATCTGACACAACTTTGGATGAAAGTTAGGGGGTAAAACGGCGCCACCTGCAGAGCGAAACGAGGTGAATTATTTGTTTTTAGCAACAAATGGATTTCATACGAAGTAACTGTATTTAATTTATTTTTTAAGAATTGTTTTATATGTATTTTAAAAAATGTCATCCATAAAATGTTTAATATTTCAGATTTTAGTAATGTGATTTAATAAAAAAAATTAACGTGATAGACTGACTTTTTCTTATTTCTTAATACTCATTAACATGGTTTTTCAAATGAGAATGAGAAAGAAAGAGGTGAATGAGAGAGAAAGAGGTCTGGTGAAGCATAGGGAAGCATTGTAAAGCACAGAGAGGTCTGGTAAAGCATAGGGAAGCATTGTAAAGCACAGAGAGGTCTGGTAAAGCATAGGGAAGCATTGTAAAGCACAGAGAGGTCTGGTAAAGCATAGGGAAGCATTGTAAAGCACAGGAAGGTCTGGTAAAGCATAGGGAGGCATTGTAAGCACAGAGAGGTCTGGTAAAGCATAGGGAAGCATTGTAAAGCACAGAGAGGTCTGGTAAAGCATAGGGAAGCATTGTAAAGCACAGAGAGGTGTGGTAAAGCATAGGGAAGCATTGTAAAGCACAAAGAGGTGTGGTAAAGCATAGGGAAGCATTGTAAAGCACAGAGAGGTCTGGTAAAGCAAAGGGAAGCATTGTAAAGCACAGAGAGGTGTGGTAAGGCATAGGGAAGCATTGTAAAGCACAGAGAGGTGTGGTAAAGCATAGGGAAGCATTGTAAAGCACTGAGAGGTCTGGTAAAGCATAGGGAAGCATTGTAAAGCACAGAGAGGTCTGGTAAAGCATAGGGAAGCATTGTAAATCACAGAGAGGTGTGGTAAAGCATAGGGAAGCATTGTAAAGCACAAAGAGGTCTGGTAAAGCATAGGGAAGCATTGTAAAGCACAGAGAGGTGTGGTAAGGCATAGGGAAGCATTGTAAAGCACAGAGAGGTGTGGTAAAGCATAGGGAAGCATTGTAAAACACAGAGAGAAATGGTAAAGCATAGGGAAGCATTGTAAAGCACTGAGAGGTCTGGTAAAGCATAGGGAAGCATTGTAAAGCACAGAGAGGTCTGGTAAGGCATAGGGAAGCATTGTAAAGCACAGAGAGGTCTGGTTAAGCATAGGGAAGCATTGTAAAGCACAGAGAGGTCTGGTAAGGCATAGGGAAGCATTGTAAAGCACAGACACGTCTGGTAAAGCATAGGGAAGCATTTTAAAGCACAGAGAGGTCTGGTAAAGCAAAGGGAAGCATTGTAAAGCACAGAGAGGTGTGGTAAGTCATAGGGAAGCATTGTAAAGCACAGAGAGGTCTGGTAAAGCATAGAGAAGCATTGTAAAGCACAGAGAGGTCTGGTAAGGCATAGGGAAGCATTTTAAAGCACAGAGAGGTCTGGTAAAGCAAAGGGAAGCATTGTAAAGCACAGAGAGGTGTGGTAAAGCATAGGGAAGCATTGTAAAGCACAGAGAGGTCTGGTAAAGCATAGAGAAGCATTGTAAAGCACAGACACGTCTGGTAAAGCATAGGGAAGCATTTTAAAGCACAGAGAGGTCTGGTAAAGCAAAGGGAAGCATTGTAAAGCACAGAGAGGTGTGGTAAAGCATAGGGAAGCATTGTAAAGCACAGAGAGGTCTGGTAAAGCATAGGGAAGCATTGTAAAGCACAGAGAGGTCTGGTAAAGCATAGGGAAGCATTGTAAAGCACAGAGAGGTCTGGTAAGGCATAGGGAAGCATTGTAAAGCACAGACACGTCTAGTAAAGCATAGGGAAGCATTTTAAAGCACAGAGAGGTCTGGTAAAGCAAAGGGAAGCATTGTAAAGCACAGAGAGGTCTGGTAAAGCATAGTGAAGCATTGTAAAGCACAGAGAGGTCTGGTAAACCATAGGGAAGCATTGTAAAGCACAGAGAGGTGTGATAAAGCATAGGGAAGCATTGTAAAACAGAGGGGTCTGGTAAAGCATAGGGAAGCATTGTAAACCACAGAGAGGTCTGGTAAAGCATAGGGAAGCATTGTAAAGCACAGAGAGGTGTGGTAAAGCACAGGGAAGCATTGTAAAGCACAGAGAGGTCTGGTAAAGCATAGGGAAGCATTGTAAAGCACAGACACGTCTGGTAAAGCATAGGGAAGCATTTTAAAGCACAGAGAGGTGTGGTAAAGCATAGGGAAGCATTGTAAAGCACAGAGAGGTCTGGTAAAGCATAGAGAAGCATTGTAAAACACAGAGAGGTCTGGTAAACCATAGGGAAGCATTGTAAAGCACAGAGAGGTCTGGTAAACCATAGGGAAGCATTGTAAAGCAAAGAGAGGTCTGGTAAATCATAGGGAAGCATTGTAAAGCACAGGGAGGTCTGGTAAATCATAGTGAAGCATTGTAAAGCACAGGGAGGTCTGGTAAAGCATAGGGAAGCATTGTAAACCACAGAGAGGTCTGGGAAAGCATAGGGAAGCATTGTTAAGCACAGAGAGGTGTGATAAAGCATAGGGAAGCATTGTAAAACAGAGGGGTCTGGTAAAGCATAGGGAAGCATTGTAAAGCACAGAGAGGTGTGGTAAAGCATAGGGAAGCATTGTAAAGCACAGAGAGGTGTGGTAAAGCATAGGGAAGCATTGTAAAGCACAGAGAGGTGTGATAAAGCATAGGGAAGCATTGTAAAACAGAGGGGTCTGGTAAAGCATAGGGAAGCATTGTAAACCACAGAGAGGTCTGGTAAAGCATAGGGAAGCATTGTAAAGCACAGAGAGGTGTGATAAAGCATAGGGAAGCATTGTAAAACAGAGGGGTCTGGTAAAGCATAGGGAAGCATTGTAAAGCACAGAGAGGTCTGGTAAATCATAGGGAAGCATTGTAAAGCACAGAGAGGTCTGGTAAAGCATAGGGAAGCATTGTAAAGCAAAGAGAGGTCTGGTAAATCATAGGGAAGCATTGTAAAGCACAGAGTGGTCTGGTAAAGCATAGGGAAGCATTGTAAAGCACAGAGAGATCTGGTAAAGCATAGAGAAGCATTGTAAAGCACAGAGAGGTCTGGTAAAGCTTAGGGAAGCATTGTAAAGCACAGAGAGGTCTGGACTCTAACCCTGGGCTTGAGACTCAGCTCAGTGATTTGGATTCCTGAACAGCTTCTTAGTAAAGGTATTATTCAGCATGCCGCCGCACCGTGAACTAATAAGAAAAGACTTTCAGTACCTGGCAGGCTCTTGTGACATATCAGGAGGGTCATTCTCTTTACTCCTTCTTCTTCTCCTTGGAGTCGGGTCCATGCCTCTCTCTACTGAATCACTCGTTCCTCAGTTAGCTGTGTTTCTCCTCTGCAACACAATTGAAACAAGTCCGTTGTGGGGTTTTGGATTTGGTCCCCACCTGGCTACCGATTCCCCAGTTGGTGGATGTGTAACCACACCTAAGACCCCACTTAGAAAGGCAGACAAGAACACAAACACACACACAAACACAAATACACACAGGAACCGACAACACAAATACACACAGGAACTGACACGCACACACACACACACAGATACTGACTGACACGCACACACACAGGTACTGACACACACACAGACAGGTACTGACACGCGCGCACACACACACACACACACACACACACACAGGTACTGACACACACACAAACACAGGTACTGACACGCACACACACACACACACACACACACTCACACAGGTACTGACACCCCCCCACACACAAAAACGCACACACACAAACACACACAGGTACTGACACACACACACACAGTGCTGGCGCTGGGAAGCTTGTCTGGAGACTTATTGATCCCAGAATCTCATCAAGCAGCTTCTTGAAGGATCCCAGGGTGTCAGCTTCAACAACATTACTGGGGAGTTGGTTCCAGACCCTCACAATTCTCTGTGTAAAAAAGTGCTTCCTATTTTCTGTTCTGAATGCCCCTTTATCTAATCTCCATTTGTGACCCCTGGTCCTTGTTTCTTTTTTCATGTTGAAAAAGTCCCCTGGCTCGACATTGTCTATACCTTTTAGGATTTTGAATGTTTGAATCAGATCGCCGCGTAGTCTTCTTTGCTCAAGACTGAACAGATTCAATTCTTTGAGCCTGTCTGCATACGACATGCCTTTTAAACCCGGGATAATTCAAAATGAAATTCAAAGTGCAAAATGAAAAAACTGATTTACAGAATTGACAGGGGGATTTTTATTTTGAAAGGGTTTCAATTCAACGACCCTCTGGTCGGACATTTTTTCATTGCATATCATTTTTAAATCTACCCTCCAGTTTTCACAAGGCTCTGTAAAATTGTGTTCTACCCCTTTCAAGAAAGAGGAAGGAATTAAAAAGACTAGAGTAAAAGTCATTGAAAATACGGGCTAAGGTATCATAGATAATTTCAACAGAGTTGAGCACCACATGGTCAGATACCAAACAGAATCACATTGCAGAAAGGTTTCAATGCAAAATAAAGCACTCAAGTCTTTCATATAGTCCAATTGATTTTATTTTAGGATCTAGATGCTTTGTTTGTGTGATTGTTTTCATCCCCTGACAGTGTGGTTTCTTCCTGGCATCAGAGCTCTGGATCCGCTGCTCCCTGCTTCCCAAACCTCCTTCAGCTTTCCTCATCTGGAGAAACAAGAGACACAGAGATCGTTGATAGACTGTGCAATTCAAACTGGGACACAGCGATCATTGATAGACTGTGCAATTCAAACTGGGACACAGCAATCATTGATAGACTGTGCAATTCAAACTGGGACACAGAGATCATTGATAGACTGTGCAATTCAAACTGGGACACAGAGATCATTGATAGACTGTGCAATTCAAACTGGGACACAGCGATCATTGATAGACTGTGCAATTCAAACTGGGACACAGAGATCATTGTCAGACTGTGCAATTCAAACTGGGACACAGTGATCATTGATAGACTGTGCAATTCAAACTGGGACACAGCGATCATTGTCAGACTGTGCAATTCAAACTGGGACACAGCAATCATTGATAGACTGTGCAATTCAAACTGGGACACAGAGATCATTGATAGACTTTGCAATTCAAACTGGGACACAGAGATCATTGATAGACTGTGCAATTCAAACTGGGACACAGAGATCATTGATAGACTGTTTGGCGACTGCCACACAATGTGTTGCAAAAAGCGCAACACCTGCTTAATTTTTAAATGAATTGCAGAGGACCTGGCCAGGTTCTGTCCTATCTTATATTCTAGTTGCTAATATTATACTACATGCATACTCCCTTTATATTTTTCAACAGTGAATAATATTATATATAATGGATACTTTATTATAAACTAATACTATGCTCATTAGTTTATTTTTCTAATCTAATCGTTTTGGCAGCAGTTCTATGTCTGGTATTGCCTTGCTGAGATTTAGTACTTTCTAATTACTGCTGCGCTTTTCTCGTTTTTCTGGCCCTATCGGCTTGCCATAGTTTTAAGGCTGATTTTTTCCTCGTGTGTTTGGTAGCCGGGGATTTAGAAAAGATGGTGATGACATCTCTGGGTGTGTTTTGTTTGGTACGCTGTGCGCTCTTAAGACTTGCCGTTTTTGAATTTTTGCTTAAGTTTGATTTTATTAGCAAGAGTCCCCACTTTAAATCTTCGACATACTTCTTCTTCTTCTTTGGCACGTTACTCCTCTTACACCGTTTAAGCTACAAACGCCGTTCAAACTTTCAAACGTGTAGACCGGTCTGGAAGAGGGTGCTTGTATACAACTTTTTGATATCTTTTATACTTTTTAAACTATTAAGTTTTTTTTCCTTTTTTTGTCCATCTTCATTCACTTTAATGGGACTTTTTTTCCCCATTGTTTAAAAACTCCCAGACTTCCAGCTTTCTATTTCCTGTAAACGATCTAACTTTTGACACAAATCAGCTGCTTTGACCACTTTCCCAACAAGTAAGACAAAAAGTGAGAGTATACGGAATCTTCCTCTACTTCTCTGCTATTCAAATCTGAAATCAAAACAGAAATAACTTTTACCAGTCAAGAGGTACACCTGTTTTAGTAACCGCATCAACTAAAATTTCTCTAACGTTTTATAAACAACTGAAATTTTGACCACTTTCCCAACAAGTTAGACAAATACTTAGAGGAAATGAAATCTTCCTCTACTTCTCTGCTATTCAAATATGAAATCAAAACAGGAATGGCGTGTACCGATCAAGAGGTCCAGCTGTTTTAGTAACCGCATCAACTTCTTTCAGGAGGCTGCTTCCCGCTGTTGAATTAACTGCCATAGAACTTTGAGAAATTTCAAATTCTCGCACATTCTAAACACGAGACAATCAGTAAACAACGTGACTTTTGACACAAATCAGCTGCTTTGACCCCTTTCCCAATAAAGCGAGCCCCACAACTGTACTGGTAAAGTTACCATCTAGTTTGATCTTCTGTTTCATTAGTCTGGGTTGTCTACAGGTCTGGTTGTTTTAAGTCACAGTTTCCTTTGCTGAGGTATAGTCGGTCTTACATAGACATTGTAGTGTCGACCCAGCTTTACTAATGTTTGTTCTTACACTCAAGTTGTATGCTTTATTTTTTATTATTTTTATTTGTTTTTTCTATTTTCGTTTGGTCAGCCCGAGCTTTGTCGTCTCTTTCTCTTTTCCTCTTGATGCGTCGCTGTGAGTGCGGTAGCTCCGGGTTTTTGAAGCCTGGTTTAAAAGGTCCGGATCGTTTCATTGTTCTGAAGAAGACTCTACTCCACGAACCTGGACAGGACTGCGTGAGATCCGGGTTTGTTCTCTTGCTGATGGATTATCATTTTGTTTTTTGAATGGCCATTCTGTTTTGTTTTTTGTGAGAGACATGTTTTGTTCTGTTCGCGGATCTCTGGATTTGGACTGTTATTTGAACTATTTTACAGACTTTTACAACTGAAGCTGTTATTGTCTGGCGGTCCTTCTAATATCTCTGCATTTTGCAATCAGCTGTGTCATTCTGTTGATGTTTTGCTTCATACTATGAAGTAGTGATTTCACTGTAGTGTCGAGTTTTCCTTTTAAGATCATTTCAGTGATTGCGCTGCAGTTTATCAATGCAGAAGGGGTTGAGCTGGCGTTTCTCTATTGGGGGGTTTATGCTAACGTTTATACTAGTATCTGTTTGCACGGCAGCTTATTTAAATTACCATATGGTCGTTTTTTTGAATATGTTTTGATGTCTTCAGGGTTGGGCAGATGTATCATTTGTATTATTGGCATGGCGAGTGTGAGGATTGTTGTCAGCTATTTGGTGGGATAGACACTAAACAGTAGTAATTGCTGATGCATATTAACTGTCCTGGATTCCTTTTCCTCGCTCTAGCTGGATACTACATGTAAATGAAGTGTCCGTTACAATAGTTTCTAGCAGATTCCTGTATACAGTAGAATCCTGTTAGCTGAATAGCGTTTGAACTTGATGCTGAAGTTGATGGTAACACTTTATATGAAGGTGTCATTTTGAAATAGTTTATTAACCCGTTATAGATGCTTAAAATATGGGTTATAATGTTTTTATAATGCATTATAGAACAAGTAATACATGGTAATAACAGCATTTACTAATGTGTTATAAATACTGAATAGGTCGAAGAAATCTGCAATAAATTTAAATCTAAAACTATATTAGCTGTAAACAAATCAGGACAAATCACATTAACACACATGATTTACACTTCATTGTATGGGCCATTTATTTTAAATTAATCTGCTTACTTAATGGTTTTTCATTATTTGTACAAAAAATAGCAACACCTGCCATAGCAGTGTCAATAAGGTGTAGGGCAGCCAGCACGGCTCTGATTGGATGTGGCAGGTAGCGATTCTGCAAGGTGCTTTTTAAATTGTGCTGGAGGGATACGGGACCATTCCTCAATGATTACCAGCCTCTAATTCCTTCAGGTTGTGTTGTATTGGGGGTGGAAATCTGCAGTCAAATCAGAATGGCCCATACATAGAGAGAGGCACATCAC
>NC_081241.1:332500-457500 GCF_902713425.1 Acipenser ruthenus | reverse complement strand
AGGGAGGTGCTGTTTCCCTGTATTTTACTTCCTGGCTCACATTTCTTAAAGAGTAAGGGTTTCTGCATGGATCACGTGTGTTAGGTTTAATTTCGAGGTTTATGATTTGTTTTATAGTTGTATTTAATGATCTTTTGGAATACTGAAGTTATTACAGTAATGATGCTGTGCACAACGGTAGGAGTAGCTGTGTGTGTGTGTGTGGTCCTGTTGGATGTGCCTAATCTTGTTCTGTCTAGGAAACAGACAGGCTAATTAAGGGACAAATGAATAATACAGTACTAAGCTACATCTGTAAATCTTAACCAGTCTAATAAACAGATGTTTTCTGCTTATTATTCAAAGGCTGCCCTTCAAATCGGTAATATCATGGGGCAAGTTCAGCATGGAAGAGGGGTTCTTGGTCTCAGTTCAGCTCCTCCTACATGGCACAAGGCAGCCTCAGCTCAACAGAGGAAGCTGGTGGTCAACGAGGTGCAAAAACAGGAGGAGAGGATGAGGTGCGTAAAGGCCGTTTCCCAGGCCAAGCAGGGAGAATGGATGAGATGGGAAAGTGTGGAACAATGCAAGATTGGCTGGCAAGACCTATGGACAATGGAACAGAGCAGGATCAGTTTCCTCATCAGGTCAACATATGATGTTCTCCCATCACGACAGAACCTAAACCTCTAGGTAGAAGAGAATCCCTAATGTCCTTTGTGTTCATCACCTGCAACATTAAGGCACATTTTGACAGGATGTAAGGTGACTGTTAGCCAAGGACTGTTTACTTGGCACCATGACCAGGTGCTGCATTGTTTGGCCTTAGCATTGGAAGACAAGCGTAACATGACCAATAAGTTGCCACCAGTTCCATCAAAACATTACACACAAAAGACAACATTCCTCCGCCCAGGAGAGCAACCGCCAAGAAAAGGTGTTAAAACCAAGCCTCTCCCAGGACAACTGGAAGCTGTTGGTCAACGGCTTATTTTTCCACTGACGGCTTAGTGCCTGCTCACTAGTGGGTACTAAACACTTTAGATTGTAAATCTTCTAATGCACACATTTCATTGAAAATGCCTCACAGATTGTCAAAAATTGAGAAAACCCAAAACTCAAGGTGGCGCTGCAAGAGAACCAAAATTTGCAGACCCTTATTAGACATATTTGGAATCTGACATCCAGATAAAAGAGAGGTTCTTTGCTGAGCTTTCTAGACCATCCAGAACCCTCTCAGCAACCATACATAGATAGCATTTTGAAGCCTAACAAAGTAGGCTGTATTTTCCAATCTTTTTTGGGATAACATTTGTATTACAGTATTGATCTTTCTGATATCTGGCACACGTATTCAGAGCATCACTCTGATGTCAGAACACTTTGAATGGTGTTTCTATGCCAAGGGGTTGCTGAATTAGGGTAAAGAAGGTAGAAAATGAGTAGTATTTCGTAAGTGTTTTTTTTTTCTTCCAGGTTCTATGGGAGGGTCCTACAGCCAAACCACTGAAGCTACAGGTCAGAGATTCGGTTTGCACAATCTACTGTACACAAGGGTAGTCTGTACCAACTTCCAGCCTGTTAGACCTAAAGATGATAAATTAATAGCCCTTCAAAAACGCTGAAAAGGTGTGTGGTCATTATTCTCAATGGATTTCAGCATCTGGTCGATAGGGTTAGCAAATATGACCCTCTGTCCTGTTTATTACGTTACTAATAAATAAAAATATTTTAAGAGTGTAAACTGTTGTCCTGGAAACAATGCACGATAGCAGGACTAACTAATAATAATAACAAACCTGGGGGCTTCAAATGGATGTTTGAAACATGCAAGTCTCTGTTCATACAGGCAGCCCTCTCCCTGCAATCACTGCAAAATAATATTATTATTATTATTTATTTCTTAGCAGACGCCCTTATCCAGGGCGACTTACAGTCATAAACAAAAATACATTTCAAGAATCACAGTACAAGTATTAATATAATTAAGAGCAAGATAAAATACAATGACTTTGGTTCAAGCAAGTACAAGTATATGACAAAATACGATTCAATAACGGAGCAGATAACAGAGTCAGTGATAGTTGCATCAGGATATAATTAAATACAAAATACTACAGATTAAATAACACTTGACAGATTACAGTACTCTAAAGTACAGGATTAAATGCAGTAAAATAGGGGCAGATAAGAGCAAGTAAAGCACATTAAGGAAGGTGATAAAGTGTTCAGAGGGAAAAAACAGGAGTTCTACAGGTGCTGTCTGAAGAGGTGAGTCTTGAGGAGGCACCGGAAGGTGGTCAGGGACTGGGCAGTCCTGACATCTGTAGGAAGGTCATTCCACCACTGCGGGGCGAGGGTGGAGAAGGAGCGGGCTCTGGAGGCAGGGGAGCGTAGAGGAGGTAGAGCCAGTCTTCTAGTGCAGGAGGAGCGGAGAGGTCGAGTGGGGGTGTAGGGAGAGATGAGGGTCTGGAGGTAGCTGGGTGCAGTGTGGTCAATATTAGACTTGCATTGTTATGTCTACATGGTAACACAGACATACTGGTCTTGCATGGGAACTTCCTTCTTCTTATTGTCGTTTCTGCCAAAAGTTACAAGTGCTGCTACATTTGTAAGCAATCAATGTAAAGTTTACAGTTGGGTAGCTCTCGCAGGTGAGGTGTGCTTTTAAGGATCTGGCCGGGGATTTCCTCACTGGGACACTGGGGAGCTCATATTATTTAGTTTCTTAGCAGACACCCTTACCCAGGGTGACTTAGAGTTGCGATTGTATTTTGTAATTTGTGTTTTGTGACTGTATTTTTATTAATATGGTGTTTAAAATACAGGGATAATCACAAAATATACAGTTTTCTATATGCTTTCACATAAAATATATAATATATCTCATCATGATGGGATTATGAGCTTAATGTCATCAACAACATATAATGTTGTGTCAATCATTTATTTCCTCATTAATAACACAGTTTTGTGGGAGGTTGATTAATGCATTTCACTGGGCGTGAGCTGGGGTGAAGGATAGGGCAGAAGAGGCAGAAAGGAGCAGTTAATAGGACAGGAAGTGGTCACTGACTGAGGGCGGCGATGCCGACACATCCCAGGGGCAGAGGACCCAGCAACCAAAAACACATATCAGGGTTATGACTCGGGGAGCCGCCCCTCGAAAGGAGACGAGAGAGAGAGGTACCCAGCATCTGAGACTTCTGTAAGGGGCGCTCGTTAAACCAATTGGCCGAGACGTCACGCTGCCTGGGACCTGAAATAAGGACAAAGCAAAGAGGTTAGTATAGGCAGAATAGAACAGAGCCTCGAGTGAGGTAAGATAAGCGCAGGAGCTGCGACAGGACAGAGTTTGGCCGGGGGTCCGCTCTGACTCACATGGTGAGAACCCCCCTGAAGGTAAGGGAGGCGGATGTCTAGCCCTGAGGTCGGGGAAGTGAGACTCACTTACCCTCCAGAGACGACAGATGCGAAGGCATGTATGAAGGTGGAGGAGAGGAGGAGGAAAACGAAACACTAGACAGAAAAGGTGCAGGTGATCAGGGCTTAAATAGAAAATAGATACTAATTA
Organism: Acipenser ruthenus; assembly: GCF_902713425.1. Classification (NCBI taxonomy): domain Eukaryota; kingdom Metazoa; phylum Chordata; class Actinopteri; order Acipenseriformes; family Acipenseridae; genus Acipenser; species Acipenser ruthenus. The sequence continues at coordinate 453,947 of NC_081241.1, read as the reverse complement.
ACAGGAAAATTAGAAGATTAGAAGATTAGAAGCCCCCCCGCTCCACGCCCCCTGAACCACGCAGGCTAACATTTAAACACAATGACGTTAATTCAGCACTCTCCATACTGAAAGACGCTGTGATGCATTTCCTAATGCAGCCCGGTATTTCAGTAAGTCAAAACAATAACTACAAACGGGGGTAGCATACTTGAGACTAGTTTACAAAATGTTTTCACAGCTGTGCAACGGCGTGTGTGCTGCTGATAGAAGATTTTTGGGTGCGTTCACGGGGATCATTCAGAGCAGATTATGACCTATTTAGCCAATGGGTGCGTTCACAGAGCTCATTCTTAAAAGATCATTGGTTAAACTGGTCAGAGTCTGCACAGAATCTGCGTTTAATGAACCCCGTGAACGCACCCTGTGTGTAACGGAAAAGCCCTTCCTGCTGGGGAAACAGGAAGTGTCCCAGAATCCCATTCTTTTGTAGTTGTTTTCATGAGTTATCAAACTAGCTGCTACACACAATACATTAATAAATAAATGATTGAAACACAATAAAGACGTTTGTAAGTTACTGCCATTGGTGTGTGTGTGTGTGTGTGTGTGTGCGCGCGCGCATAATGCTGAATAAAACGAAATGAACGGTGAATTAAACAGCTATCGGGGATTTTGTTTATTTGAATAGGCCTGCTTAAAGTAAGCATTTTACTGCAGACTCGATGGATAAAGTTTGCTGATTTATCGAAGAATTCTGTACAACCGAGGCATATCATCAACCGCTTTAATAAAATATACAACTAAATAACGAAATAAATAACCCAGCTGCGTACTCGACAGCGAAAACGGGATCAAGACACTGTACATAAACGTTTAAAGTACGAGAAACAATTACGCAATTACTTACAATGTGCGCCATCAAAAATAAAAATAAAGTTTCTAAAGAAGATGATTTCAGCAAGCTAAAACACCACACGAACACTTGTCATGTGACACTTTCTATATTGTCTTGCTAGCTTACAATGGGCTGCTGGTCCGCGGCGGTGCGGCACTGAGTGCTGGTTTAACATGTTACAGGTGTTATACACTGAGCGCTGGTTTAACATGTTACAGGTGTTATACACTGAGTGCTGGTTTAACATGTTACAGGTGTTATACACTGAGCGCTGGTTTAACATGTTACAGGTGTTATACACTGAGCGCTGGTTTAACATGTTACAGGTGTTACACACCAGCGCCAGTAGGCACTGAGCGCTTTTCACCTCCAGCGACAGTGTGTCACTGACGCTGGCATGCGTATCGGGTGCTTTTATATACAATTCTTATGTGATTATCTGTTGAATATGTATTTCAAATGTGATTTGCATGCCTTATCTCAAACACATACACATTTAAAATACGTTTTAATACAATCCTGACACAATGCATTGCACTCTAATACAATAAATCTGTGTAAATTTCCAGTAGGGTTTGTATACAGATTACATACATGTGCAGATAATTAAGTCCGTAAAGGTAATTACTTGGATGATGTCACCTGCTACACATGAGCCGAAAGGACATTCCCTGTGGTCTGAGGGGAATGGTGTACAATTTGATTGAAGTGGCAGACTTTAAAACGAATCGAAACTTAAAGTGCACAGTAAGGATGAAACTTACATTTCTGGGAAACGGCAGACTTTAAAACAAATCCATACTTAAAGTGCACAGTAATAATGAAACTTACATTTCTGGGAAACGGCAGACTTTAAAACGAATCCATACTTAAAGTGCACAGTAAGGATGAAACTTACATTTCTGGGAAACGGCAGACTTTAAAACAAATCCATACTTAAAGTGCACAGTAATAATGAAACTTACATTTCTGGGAAACGGCAGACTTTAAAACGAATCGAAACTTAAAGTGCACAGTAATAATGAAACTTAAGGAAGATGCATTTCTAGATAATGGTTTAAATCAAATTAAACTTGCAGGGCCTGCATTGCACATTTAAAGTTACCCATCATTTACCAGCTCTCTTCATCTGAAACATGAGTTTATTTTTGCCCCACAGAAAATCTCATGCATAATATACTTGCATATCTGTGGAGCGCCCTTGCCCTACTGTTGCGCCCATTAAAGATCCTATTAGAACAGAAAAATATGAGACATTTTGGTAACAAGAATTAGCTTCCTTTGTCTCAGTTATTCCTGCCTTTCACTGCTGGAGGTCTGGGTTCCAATCAGGGGGCTAGGTGGCACAGACAGACAGACAGACAGACAGACAGACAGACAGCAGACAGACAGACAGAGAGAGAGAGAGTCATAGTCATACTGTACTGGAGTTGAAATAATGAAGAAGGTAACCGAATCCTGGTATAAAATAGCCATCCAATAGAAAGGCAGGTACAGTACATGCGCATAGACACACACAAGCACAAAAAAGAGATGCACATACAGAGACACGGGTGAGTGACACATTACCAAACACACGCACAGTTTACAGTAAAACAATGAATCCTATCATTTGCATTTATAGTTACAAAGAGTACGGTTGTCAGTTTTAGGTATCTATATATAAAACAAACATTTAGCAACAACATGTTACTACTAATTAGGCTACAATGTTCATAATAAAATAACATATTAAATAAATCAGGCTTTATTTACATAGCTGAAATTATTGAAGCTTCTGACAGAAAATAAATAAATAAATAAATACATTAATAAACATGCGTTGTTGAAGTGCAGGTGATGGCATTCCTGTAGCTATGGTAACGGAGATGCTGGAGTGCACCATTGCACGTATTAACTGTACTCGTAAAAGAAAACATATCTGTAATGCAGGCAGTGCAAGCGCGAATCTCATATTTAATAATTAACCGAACTGTAAATGTGTTCTCATCTCGGTTAATAATTGTGTTTAAATGATTGTAATTAGTCTTTTTGATAAATGTTCTTACTCCAGTGTATTGCTTCACTGTAATTGGTCAACCTTTCAGCACAGTTCCAGTGTCAGTATTTATGACGCAACCTTGGCTGTTCCCTACAGTATATATAACACTACAGTAGCTCTGCAGAATAACAGCCAGACCTTCCAAGAGGAAGACTCGCATCAGAACTCCACTTTTAGAACAAAGAAGGACGCGTAAAGCGCAGACTAGTGGTTCAAGTGAGTAACTATTGAATCGTTTATTTCAAATGTATTTGCTTATTTTAAAAGATGCTACTACAATGTCTGTTCAGAAACACAAAACCCAGACATCAGAAAATAGTAGTCTAAATGACAAGTTTACTTCTTTTTACAGAATGGAAATTAAAATCAGTGATCGGGATTGGGGATTCGGAACCAATGATTTTTTTTTTTTTCTTTACTGTACTGGTGGATCACGATGTAGAAGTTGTTTGCTTATTAATTTGCTTATTCATGTTGTTCGTTATCATAACCATGAATTTCATATGTACAATAACACATTTTACAAACGTACGTTTATTGTATTGTAATATACATTTGTATTTCTGTATAAACGTAGTATTATTATTAGAAAACGATTCGGTACAGTCAGCCAATCAGTTTCCAGTTCTAGCGAGCTCTAATACACAGTAGATGCCGCTTGAACGTCTCAGCACCAACTGTGAATCTAATTCAAAATCAACCCGCGCAAGTGCTGGCCTTTTGTTTTTGACTTGCTGTATTTTGGAGGCATTTTCGAGTGGTATTTAATGACAGATTGTATTCGTAGTTCAGACTCCATCGTACACGGACTGTTCAGTAATTGCTCCGTTTATTCCTCAGTCAATGTATACCCCGGTGAAGTTAGGTTGATATCGAATATTGTCTATTCGGGTGGGTATGCGATATTCACGCATTCACTATATTTTACTTAATTAACAATTACAACTCCTCATACAAACTCGCAAAATACTGCTATTCCACCCTATTCAAGATGTCATGCTAAGGAATAATTTAAGCCATGTCTTGTTGATTTGCATATGTTACACTGCATTTTATCCCTTTACAAGAGATTGCTGATGGACTTGATACGTTATACATTGCACCGGTTGGTGCTGTATCTGTTTAGGAATGCAGAATGTATCGGACCTTTTTTGGAAAAAAAATATTTTCAATTTAAGATTGTATGTTTTACTGGGAAAATAATTATATAGCAATGTGTTACAAGTTTTAACAGTTCTTTCAAAAAACCCAAATAAATTCCTAATTATAATGATTTTGTCTGTTTCTTTTTTACTTCAACTTCAACTATTATTATTATTATTATTATTATTATTATTATTATTATTATTATTATTATTATTATTTTGTGAGGTTCATTAATGTGAGTAAGGTCTTCATGGGGTGCCTGGAGTCTTCTCTTCAGTATACAGGTTGCAGAACTGATTAAAGATGTCCTGGTGATAATTGCATCTTTGTGCATTATTTGTTATCTCAAAACTGTATTAATGACATATGCTGCGAATATGTTCTTAAGTAATGTAAAATAAACCTTTCCTTCAGAAAAGGGGCTGCATAAGTCTTTATTAATGACCTATATGCTTCTAATAAGCTCTTAATTAATGACAATGAAACCTTCACTTCAGCATAGGGGCTGCAAAACTCTTTACTAGTGACCAACATCCTCCTAATAAAGCCCTTCATTGGAAACAAAGTCCAGCTCTGGGATAGAGTGATATCTATGCATGGTCCACTTTGTTTTGCTGTTTTATTACCAAGATAGTAATCATATACAAGCAGCTTGTAGGACCTAATATGGTCAATAACAGTCTTCACTTCAGTATAAGACATGCAGATCCTTTTTTAAAGTCCAGTAACCTGTTAGTAAGGCATGTTTGAGAATAAGCATAATAAGTACCTAACAAGCCCTTAATTGCAGGCTATACATGATGTATTATGTGCTAATTAGTCACAAATAAATACATAATAAATGCCTAATATGTAGTGCTTAAAATAAAGTGTTGCCACAATGTCTGCACAAAAGGAAACGGACCGTGTAAAAGCAATCGTGACAGTTAAGTGTTTGTTTGTTTTGTGAAACCTAACTGTCTGTGTTTGTCACTGATAGACGTATAACCCGATCTGGGAGCTGTCGCTACAGGCCAGCATCGAGCCTGGACTACACTGCACACTGGACACTGTAAAATACCTTGCACCTCACGGGCACTCAGCGCACACACTATCAGGAGAAGCGGCCGTGTCTGTGCTGTGTGTTTTGTGTGTTATTATTTCAGGACTGAACCCTGTGGCTTGACTGCTGACAATACCATTGTTGGGTAGTCAGCATTTAATATTTCACAGTCTCAAACCAAACCAAAGCAAAGCAAGAGGCCAGCAGTGTGGAGTGGTGGTCCGGGCTCTGGACTCTTGACTGAAGGGTTGTGGGTTCAATTCCAGGTGGGGGACACTGCTGATGTATTATTATTATTATTATTATTATTTTGTGAGGTTCATTAATGTGAGTAAGATCTTCATGGCGTGCCTGGAGTCTTCTCTTCAGTATACAGGTTGCAGAACTGATTAAAGATGCCCTGGTGATAATTGCATCTTTGTGCATTATTTGTTATCTCAAAACTGTATTAATGACATATGCTGATAATATGTTCTTAAGTAATGTAAAATAAACCTTTACTTCAGAATAGGGGCTGCATAAGTCTTTATTAATGACCTATATATATATATATATATATATATATATATATATATATATATATATATATATATACAGTACTGTGCAAAAGTTTTAGGCAGGTGTGAAAAAAATGCTGTAAAGTAAGAATGCTTTCAAAAATAGACATGTTAATAGTTTATATTTATCAATTAACAAAATGCAAAGTGAGTGAACAGAAGAAAAATCTACATCAAATCAATATTTGGTGTGACCACCCTTTGCCTTCAAAACAGCATCAATTCTTCTAGGTACACTTGCACACAGTTTTTGAAGGAACTCGGCAGGTAGGTTGGCCCAAATATCTTGGAGAACTAACCACAGTTCTTCTGTGGATTTAGGCAGCCTCAGTTGCTTCTCTCTCTTCATGTAATCCCAGACAGACTCGATGATGTTGAGATCAGGGCTCTGTGGGGGCCATACCATCACTTCCAGTTCTTAATGACTTTCGCTGTATGTTTGGGGTCGTTGTCATGCTGCAGAATAAATTTGGGGCCAATCAGATGCCTCCCTGATGGTATTGCATGATGGATAAGTATCTGCCTGTACTTCTCAGCATTGAGGAGACCATTAATTCTGACCAAATGCCCAACTCCATTTGCAGAAATGCAGCCCCAAACTTGCAAGGAACCTCCACCATGCTTCACTGTTGCCTGCAGACACTCATTCGTGTACGGCTCTCCAGCCCTTCGGCGAACAAACTGCCTTCTGCTACAGCCAAATATTTCAAATTCTGACTCATCAGTCCAGAGCACCTGCTGCCATTTTTCTGCACCCCAGTTCTTGTGTTTTCGTGCATAGTTGAGTCGCTTGGCCTTGTTTCCACGTCGGAGGTATGGCTTTTTGGCCGCAAGTCTTTCATGAAGGCCACTTCTGACCAGACTTCTCCGGACAGTAGATGGGTGTACCAGGGTCCCACTGTTTTCTGCCAATTCTGAGCTGATGGCACTGCTGGACATCTTCCGATTGCGAAGGGAAGTAAGCATGATGTGTCTTTCATCTGCTGCAGTAAGTTTCCTTGGCCGACCACTGCGTCTACGGTCCTCAACGTTGCCCGTTTCTTTGTGCTTCTTCAAAAGAGCTTGGACAGCACATCTGGAAACCCCTGTCTGCCTTGAAATTTTCTGCCTGGGAGAGACCTTGCTGATGCAGTATAAATACCTTGTGTCTCGTTGCTGTGCTCAGTCTTGCCATGGTGTATGACTTTTGACAGTAAACTGTCTTCAGCAACCTCACCTTGTTAGCTGAGTTTGGCTGTTCCTCACCCAGTTTTATTCCTCCTACACAACTGTTTCTGTTTCAGTTAATGATTGTGTTTCAACCTACATATTGAATTGATGATCATTAGCACCTGTTTGGTATAATTGTTTAATCATACACCTGACTATATGCCTACAAAATCCCTGACTTTGTGCAAGTGTACCTAGAAGAATTGATGCTGTTTTGAAGGCAAAGGGTGGTCACACCAAATATGGATTTGATTTAGATTTTTCTTCTGTTCACTCACTTTGCATTTAGTTAATTGATAAATTTAATCTATTAACATGTCTATTTTTGAAAGCATTCTTACTTTACAGCATTTTTTCACACCTGCCTAAAACTTTTGCACAGTACTGTATATATATATATAATTGCACAGTACCAGTCAAAGATTTGAGTACACTTGCTGGAAACTAGGTTTTTTTCATAATTGACAATGTTTTACGTTGTATATGTTTCTGTAAATATTTGAAAATGAAAACACATGTTACAATATACAAAACATAAGGAGTATCAAAGCAATGTTCAAGAAAATTGAAAATTGTCTCTAAATCTTGGATTCCTCAAAATAGCCACCCTTTGCCTTAATAACAGCCTCACAAACACGAGGCATTCGGTTAACAAGTTTCAGCAGGAAATCACCCGACATGTCTTCCCAGCTCTTCTGCAGCAATTCCCAGAGATGTAGGGCACTTGTGGGTAGCTTTGCTTTGACTCTTCTGTCCAGTTTGTCCCATACAAGTTCTATGGGATTGAGGTCTGGAGACTGGGCAGGCCAGGTCATTAGATTGAGTTGTCCTTCACTTTCCTTCTTCGCCAGATAGTTCTTGCACAACTTTGAGGTGTGTTTCGGGTCATTGTCTTGCTGAAGAATGAAGGACTGCCCAACTAGCCATAATCCTGATGGAATGGCATGCCTCTGAAGTATGCTATGATAGCCATGCTGGTTGAGCTTGCCATGGACTTGGTAAAGATCACCAGCAAAGCAACCCCAGACCACGACACTGCCTCCTCCATGCCTGACAGTGGGAACCACACATGCAGAACTCATGCGCTCACCCTCTCTGCATCTTACAAATACTCTGCAGTTGGACCCAAATATATCAAGTTTTGACTCATCGGTCCATAAGACCGACTTCCACTCCTCAAACGTCCAGTTTCTGTGTTTTTTGGCCCAGGCAAGTCTCTTCCTCATATTCTGCACTCTTAACAATGGTTTCTTTGCAGCAATTCTTCCAGTTAGGCCAGCTTCACGCAATCTCCTCTGAACAGTTGATGTTGAAACATCTTTACTTCTAGTAGCATTTAGCTGAGCTTGTATTTCAGGGGCAGTTAATCGCCGGTTTCACGGACTTGTGACTCGAAAGAACTTGTTCTCTGATTCTGAGGTCACCCTTGGCCTGCCTGACCTTGTTCGGTCCTCATGAGTGCCAGTTTCTTCAAATCGTTTGATGGTCTTGGCCACAGCAGTTACAGACACTTGCAAAGTTCTTGCGATTTGTCTTAAAGATTGACCTCCATTTCTTAAAGTAATTACAGACTGTCTTTTTTCTTTGCTTAACTGAGCGTATTTTGCCATTTTCTGGTCCCTTACATTCAGGAATGACAAACTTGTGCCTATGCTACCTATATTTATAGTAATCATGGACCCTCACCTGTTAACAATAATTGGTGACAAAAGGTTAATTGGGTAACATGCTAGTTAACTCGGAGAACATCTAAAGCCCGCTGCACACAGCCCGACTCAAGCCATCCCAACTCATCTCATCTGAGTTTGCACAGATTCTGCGATCAGTTGTGCTCAGTTTTGGTTTGATGTCACAATTGAGTTTTTCCAGACTGGGTGTCGCACACTGCTAAGACTGAATTAGACGGACCACAACTAGATCCTGATGATTACTATGTATGCAGATTTAATTAATACTGCCCTGTACACTCGGAGCAATTCAAGACTAATGTATGTTTACCTGTGGAACTAAAGCTGTCAATATTCCACCATCTTGTATGACAAGTTACATGACAAGCTACGTCACTTAAACCTGCTTCACCATTGGTTGACACCCTTATGACTAATCGGTTTCAGTCAGTCTTGGTCGGCAACTGCTGCACACAGACAGACTGATCACATCTGAACGAAACTGCGTCTGAAAAAGATTCAACATGTTCAATCTTCAAATCTGAAGACATCCCGACTGCAATCTGCATAATCTTGATTTTAAGGCACGCACACTGCTACGATTCATCCAGACTCTGTACGGCCAGTTGAGATGAGATGAGTCGGGACGGCTTGAGTCGGACTGTGTGCGGCGGGCTTAACAAAGACACTTTTATACTTAGGCCAGTGTGGTCCAGTGGTTAAAGAACAGGGCTTATAACCAGGAGGTCCCTGGTTCAAATCCCACCTCCACCACTGACTCATTGTGTGACCCTGAGCAAGTCACTTAACCTCCTTGTGCTCCGTCTTTCGGGTGAGACGTAATTGTAAGTGACTCTGTAGCTGATGCATAGTTCACACACCCTAGTCTCTGTAAGTCGCCTTGGATAAAGGCGTCTGCTAAATAAACTAATAATAATAATAACACTGTGTTATACACATTTCAGACTTTTAACTGACTTGGGCTTCAGACTGAAATCTCCTTGCTTTGGGTGACCATTTCATTGAAATTGACAAGATTTACATTTTCATTTAAAAATTAAATTTTTGAATGCAATTCACTTATGATTATCAGCTTATATAAGTACATGTATCATATAATGAAATATTAAGTGTTTATAGACAAGTTTATACAGTTAAAAGCATAGATAATCATGAAAAACCTGGTTTCAAGCAGGTGTACTCAAACTTTTGACTGGTACTGTATGTATGTGTGTATATATATATATATATATATATATATATATATATATATTTGTAAAAGTTGAATAGCTTCCCGCAATATCTCAGTCTTCTAAACACCCACAGGTAGATTGGAATCTCTACATGACACGCAATTGGATACAAATGTCACCTGACCCTCCCCCGACTTTCATTGCACATTCCACAGTACTAGCACTGCCTTAGGGAATGAAACCTGAAACTCTAGACTGAGAAACCGATCATAGAATAGAATGGGAATATGGACGTACGCAGGTACAGCATGGTACTGTAAGTGGGTTTTCAATTGACGTACGTGCGTACAACACGGTGTTGAAGTGGTTAAATCATCCATTTCTGAAGAATGCAAGTTTTTGATCAATTTAGCAGCTTCATGTGTTCAATGAAATCAGGAGTGGTCAGCTCTGGTCCAGGAGAGCTGCAGGGTGTTCAGGTTTTTGTTCCATGTTATCTCTAAATTACTTAAATGAACAAATGAGCTGCTTAACTAGTCAAAATGAAATTGTTCCAAGTCTTTAGAAATTGATTATTTAAGGGTTACCTATAAAACAAGGGATAGCCACCCCGGTTTAGCTGAAGCAGCGCCCCCCACTGGTCAGGGGCCTTTATGATTCCAGGCAGAGACTTTCTTCCTCGCCTCCAGGATTCAGTAACTTCGTAACTCTGAGTTAAGAGGCGACTCGCTTGAGAGTGTGAAAGGAGCTTTATTTACCTGTTTTATGGATTGCACTAATATTTTGACAATAACCTCTTTATGCACATGAACTAATGATCCATGAAGCTGGCAATTTGTGAACAGGGTTCGGGTCAATTCCTTTTTTTCAATCTCAATTCCTTTTTAAAATCAATTCCCATTCCCTTTTAATCAATTCCAACACATCATTGATCACAATTGTAATTAGCAGTATTCTGTTAAAATGAGCTTCTCACAGTGGAAACAAATTACACTGAATTCACTCCTGTTTGTTAGTCAATAAAATTGACTTCAGATGAAAGCAGTTGAACAATCAGAACAATTATTATAAAGTCTCTACAATATCAATTCCAATTCCTTTTGAAGGAATTGCTTTTAAAAAGGAATTGCCTCAACCCTGGTTGTGTATTGCCTGTATAGTAAACTCAACCCTGGTTGTGTATTGCCTGTATAATAAACTCAGTGTCTCTAGTAAACCTTCAATAAGGTTTCCTGTAGACCCCATCTCCGATCACTTCTGAATAACCTTTTAATCAATTCCAATTCCTTTTAAGACGTAGATCTGTTTGATAAGATGTATGTATGTTTACTCAATGAACCCTGGTTGTGAATGTGTGCCACAATGTTGAACGAAACAAACAAACATCAACCAATGTTAGAATGAGTTTGCAAACTTTTTAATTTATTTATTTGTTTGTTAATAAAGAAATTAGTGAGAAAGGAACCCTTTTTTTCTTTTATCTTAGCAAAGAAAAGGTTTAAAGAGGAAATGAAGAAACAGCCAGAGCCTCGACGAAGACGAAGACACAGTAATGAGGATGAGCGTCCTGACCGTGAGTGAAGAGTAGAATGCTGGCTCCCGAGTGGCGCATCCAGTAAAAGCACTCCAACTGGAGTGCAGGATGTGCTCTATAGCCTGGACATCACCGGTTCGAGTCCAGGCTATTCCACTGCCGGCTGTGGATGGGAGCTCCCAGGGGGCGGCGCTCAATTGGCCGGGTGTCGCCGTGGGGGTGGGCTTTAGGTCAGCCAGGGTGTCCTCGGCTCACCGCACACCAGCGACCCCTGTGGTCTGGACTGTAGCTCTGAGGTGGCTGCATGTTGAGTCCGCAGCACGTAAAGAAGCGGTCAGCTGATGGCAGACGCTTTGGAGGTCAGCGTGTGTTCGTCTTCGCCCTCCCGAGTCGGCGCAGGGGTCGTAGCGGTGAGCTGAGCCTGAAAATAATTGGACATACCAATTGGGAGAAAATAATAAAAATAATTGGCAACGACTAAATTTATAAAAATTAAAACAAATTTTTTAAAAAAATTAGTAGTATGCAGAGGATACATCGTGGAGGATCACAGAGTACAGAACAGGGTTGCTATTCCATGAATGAGGATACAGACGACATGTTTATGGATATCCTCATCAGTGAAATAGCCACAGCACTGTGTGAAAGTTCATGCAGTATTCTGTTTATATAACTGGCATATACAGCATCCTGTGTGGAAAAGAAAGCATGTTTCAACCTGTACTGTATTTAACAGCTGAATCCAGAACATGTCCTCAGATTGCCAAGTAAAGTTATTTGATGCTGAACTCTATACATTGTTGTGAAGAGTTCAAACATCCAGTAACCTTTTCTTATTAATATTCATTTTCATTATAGGTGTAACTCTAATGTCACGATTTGATACGCATCACGATATGCAGGTCAGGATACGATATGAATCACAATGCATGCAATGGTCCTGATGGGCTACTTGTATGAAGCACAATAGGATCAAATGATCATTTAACAAGTGACTGTTTTATTAGAAGACAAATGAAATGAGACAGGGAGAGTATGTATCCATACCAACTATAAAACAAACTCTTCATTCAAGAACCACTCTGTGAACTACAGTGAGCTGAGCTGTGCTTTGGTCTTGAATCACGATGCACACGATACAGACCTCTATGATGATACGATATCTCATGTAAAGAAAGTGTCCTGATTCATCGATACATGATGAATTGTTACACACCTCGTTTAGATATACATTCTACTCTTAACTAGTTGAATGTATATAAACATGAATCATTAGTTGTGAGTGATTTAAACATTTCCTTTTTTGTGTAGTGTCTGGATGTGAAGTGAGTGCAGAAGAGAAAACAGGAGAGACAGAGGAACAAGAACCAGGTGAGTACATTGTTATATTTTCTTTATATTTTTCTCTTGTTTATGCCAGGGATGCACATTGGTCAAAATCACAATTTACACCCACAATAGGTATGCGGTTGTTGTTTTAAAATAAGTCATGTTTTAATGTCCACGTAGGCTCAAGCAAGGCTGTATTGTTTATGGGATGGGACTTGCAGCATCACATCCACATAGCTGAAGCTTGTCCTTTCATATTCAATTCCACAGACTTGCAGCTCATAATCTGTTTGAGATACAGAACACCATTTTCATATTTAACTATTTTGGAAACTCCTTAGGCCAGATCTTAACAGTACCCGCTCTGTGACCTCATGTGGCTGCCATATGTGACCCAGGACAGCGAAATCAGTCACTTGGTCAAAAATTTCAAAAACTGTTTTATTGTGGCAATGGATTGGGCATATAATAAGCTTTAAAATAATACCAAACTTATTGATATATCTCAAATGGGGCCCGAGATATGACATTTTGAAATCAGCAAAGTCAGAAGACGCCATTTTGAGAAAATTAAGTTGAAACATGGGACACCTACTTTCCAGCTATTTCCTTTTCCATTATGTTAGAATTCTGACACATACACCAAATGTTCACCAATAACTCCTCATACCTTTCTGCAAAATATGACAAAGAAATTATATGATACAAATATTTATTTTTCATTTATTTAAACATAGAAAAATTCATTTTTTTTTACAATTCATAGCGTTTTGTTTTTTTTTAAACAAAAATGTAAATGCTTTTAAATTAAAAGTGCTGAACTATTTACATTTACATTTACTATTTACATTTCACTTGGTATTTGCATATTCTGAAATACATATCTTGGACTACCTTACCTCAGTTAACATTAGCTAGTCCAGGATTAGAGCTAATCGGTATGTGAAACCAGCCATTTAAGAGTTAAAAATCATTAAAAAGCTCTGATTAGGCAAATTAATTATTGCAGCATGCGTAAGCAGCCTGACATCTGTTGCTTGCCTGCCTCCTGACTTCTTGTACCGAGGTACCAAACCAAATTGTTTGTAATGCTTCAGCAGTGCTGTCAGATTATCCTGGCTGATGCTGAAAAAAGATTAATACAAATCATTTTCATAGTAATTTCTACTGAAGAAAGCGTTCAGTAATTTAAATTCAGAATTTTTTTCAGAAAGTTTCAATGGCAAAGTGCTTACCAGTGTAGAAACTTAAACGCTTCTCTGCAAACACGACGGCCCTGTATGTAGTAGGTTGTTCTTTGGTGTTTTCTAGGCATCTGTTCTTTTCTTTTTGAGTTTGTAGTTAGCTTGTCATTGCTGATAGTGGCGCTGATTTTTCCTAAGAGAATCAGATCCTTCTCGTAGTCTGGCAAAGAACCCATTGATGTCCTCAGGTCAAGTATATATTCGTCAAAAAATACCTTAACACAGGGTTTCCCGTCATTCAGTTTGCAGCTGTATTTAGACGACTTAATTTACACAGCTGGAATTGTGTATTTTTTGCAACTCGGTTCTAGTATTGTTATCAATAACAATGTCAGCGACATGATTCTCCATCACCACAGCTACTTCATCAATGACAGCCGCGTCGTCATCACTATCAGCACTGAAACGATCATCTTCGTTTATGCTGTCAACATTATCAGGGTCATCTACATCACCACTCTCACTGTCAGACTCAGACAAGCACGCACCATCACAAAAATATTCCGAAACCAGCTGTATCCACTGTCTGTCAGTCGCAGCAGATTCCATGTTGTTGGATCGTAAAATGTTAAGAGAATTTGCAACATGCTGTTCTTTTGATTAAGACATAATTCGCCTGTGATTTTTTATATTTTTTTAATTTTTTTTTTAATTTTTTTTTTTTGCCGGGGTTTAATATCACAAGTTCTCTGCGTTAACAACCACAGCAATGCCGCTGCCCCAGAAGTCAAAGCGCGTGGAGGCATTCAGCCAATCGGTGGATACTACAAGAAGCCAAATGACGTCACGCATAGCAACAAGCAGAACTGTTTACACTGCAACCACTTCTTAAAACCGTTTTCATTGGCTAAATAAGATGTCAGTCTATTAGTGACTGTGATAGAGAGAGAAAGGATCGATGCTGTAAATCTCCCTCCCGATTAGAAAGGGCGCTGTGCAAGGGGGAAGGTAAGCTGCCTCCTAGATGTGCCTCGGTGGTAGGTGGAAACCGGAATGTGACCATATTAGGAGGGGCGCGTAGCTGCAAGTACTCCGGACGATTCCAGTGCAGTCAGCTGCGGGGCAGCCCTCTATTGGAGAAACCAGGCGACGCGTTGATTGCAGGGAGGAGTTTTCTGGGTACAAAGGGGAAGCAGCTACGTCAGTATCTCCCCTTGCGCTGAGACAATAATTGACCGGCCGGAGCTGGTGTTTGTGTGTTTTCGTAGAGGAGCAGGAGGACGGGAGGCTGTCGCTACCAAGCCAGCACTAACCCCAGAGCACTCCCCTCATCGCACAGCACAACACAGCACAGCGCACGCACCACAGCCCCCTTTGGAGAGAGCACAGTTTCGTGCACGGAGGATTGTGGTTAAGGAGTGTCTTTTTATTTGTTATTTTTGTTTTGTTTTGCCCGGATTACCATCGCAGGTATCAGGGGGTATTATTTTCCTGTCTGGTTTATTTTTGTGGATATTTCTGTTCTTGTGTGGATTATTAAATTACTTATTTTGGGAGAATACGTTTGGACATTTGCAGTCTTTTGCACCACATCATTCATCCTGTCACAATGACCTACACAGCGGGAAAGAGGGAAACTACTGCTTTCAAAAGATACCCGGATGATGTGTATGCGTGGAAGGACTCTGTTGCTGTGATTCCGTGAATTGTACGGATTTTAGTCTTTGTTTCAGCTACTTTTGACAATCTATAGGTCGCTGTTGTTACCGAACTGTCTATTTACAGTATAGTAGAGACATTATTTCACAAAATAAACTTGATAAAACGATAGTTTGGACTGTTAAGTACACAAAAACGTGTAAAACCCAAAATCGATAATTCATGACTTCACTCAGTAATCTGGCCGCTGTGTAAAATCTACATATGCGACTTCCGACTGATTTTGCTGTCCCGGGTCACATATATGGTCCATATGACTTTGTGGTTTCCAGATGACACTTAACAAATGATCTTCATATTCAGAACACAGCTGTATTCTGTGATCCTCTCATTCAAGTTTGATCACGGGTATCGCACAAGAAACATGAGCCCTTTGTGTCTGTTATGTAACAAAGTTGCCATCGTCTCAGGGTGAAAGACTCAAACCTGAGAGACCATCTGAGGTACTGACTTCATATCTGCATTTGCATAACACTGCCTGCTCAATGTTTCAGTGCCCTTGACAGTCTAGCTCAGGGGTGGCCAACCCTGGTCCTGGAGAGCCACAGTCCAGCAGGTTTTATAGGTAACCCTTAAATCAGCCATTTCTGAAGAATGCAAGTTTTTGATCAGTTTAGCAGCTTCATGTGTTCAATGAAATCAGGAGTGGTCAGCTCTGGACCAGGAGAGCTGTACGGTGTTCAGGTTTTAATTGAGATTATCTCTAAATTACTTAAATGACCTGCTTAACTAGTCAAAATGAAATTGTTCCAAGTCTTCAGAAATGTATGATTTTAGGGGTTAGCTGTAAAACTTGTGGCTCTTCAGGGATAAGTGCTGGCCACCCCCCAGTATAGCTGAAACAGCGCCCCCCACTGGTCAAGACCACCTGATTCCAGGCAGAGACTTCCTTCCTCATCTCCTGGATTCAGTAACTTAGTAACCCTGAGTTAAGAGGTGACAAGCTTGAGAGTGTGAAAGGAGCTTTATCTTCAGTCCTGGGTTACAGTGGTGAGGGGACATTCAAACTGGGCAATTCAGATCAGGGAAAAGAAACAGGAGTAAAGTTGATAAAGTATCAAAGTAAATAAATACAGTTTCAACAGGACACTCAGTACTGCATCTCCAGCCCCGCCCCACCCCTTGTTCACTGTATTTTTCACATACCTCTTCATAGTCGTGCGTACCGATAAATCATCTCCTGATCGCTCGTTTTATCACCAGACTCCTCGATCACGCGATCCGAGTCGTTATTTTATTACTGTAACATCTCAAAAAGCTCTGCAAATGTCTGTGATATTCTTTGAGCGCTGGATGCAGAAGCAGCTATCTTGTTTGTTTATGTCCGTGTTATCTCTGTGATGCCGGGGCGATGTGTATTCTTCAGATCCGCGCGTCCCTCTCTTTCATGGCTTCTCTGCTCAGCTTATTTGAATAACTTTAATTACAGATGTCCTGTTGAACACACACACACACAACACATAAATAAATAGTAGGTACGTGTTTTTCTTTTCGTGTTACTGTTTTACTTTGTGACGTGAATGGAGTCGTCGGGTGCCTTAATCACACAGGCTATTGACTTTACTGAAATAATGTACAGTACTAAGACTAGGGCCCTATAAAATCTGTGTGATGTATTTCTGATTTCCATTTTTACTGCAGCAGTGTGGAGTAGTGGTCAGGGCTCTGGACTCTTGACCAGAGGGTTGTGGGGTCACTCCCTGGGGGACACTGCTGCTGTACCCTTAAGTAAGGTACTTTACCTAGATTGCTCCAGTAAAAACCCAACTGTATAAATGGGTAATTGTTTGTAAAAATAATGTAATTGTATGTAAAAATACTGTGATATCTTGTAACAATTGTAAGTTGCCCTGGATAAGGGGGTCTGCTAAGAAATAAATAAATTTTTTTAAAAAATAGGTTTATTTAAATGAACTTATGCACACTGCAGGCAAGGCGAACAACACAAAACCGTAAACCTACAAGCTTCTGCTTTTTCCATTTGGTTTGAGTTCATGTTCATTGGATTAAGAGTATTGTTTTATTTAATTGTATTGAAAAATAGTATTGTTAACTTTAAAAACGGGTTGTATTTGTTTTTAGTGCAGTGTGGGGGCGCTCTGAAACAAACAGATAGGCAGGGAGCCGAGTGGTAAAAAAAAAAAAGAAACAACAGTTTCATAACTTCTCATTTTGAAATTGATCAATTCTATATCACTGCTATGCCCATGGATTCACTACCATAAATCCTCTCTGTGTGAACATTGGGATCTTATTGTTCAAAAGTGACAGTACTATAGTACTCTGTGTGAGGAGTGCTTTTTATGTTTTACAGACGTTAAGAAGAGTCTGCAACATTGTCTAATTGTTTACGTCCTTAAAAAGGATTCCATTTATTTTCCATAATTACATTTATTTAACACACTCGAACAGTGAATTATTTTCACTGATTCAACCCTTCTCGATGTTTATTCCTTACAGAATACCCCACCTCATTTCTAACCCAGCTACAGAAACTGTAAAGTATTGTATTTAAAACCGCTACGGTGACTGTTTGTTTGGCCTGAGTGAAGAGATACCAAAGAGAATATAATATCTTTGGAGATACACAACAATGCAGGAAGTTGGTCCATCCTTAATTTATGCAAGACGGCTTAAGAGTGATCACGTGGGAGAACAGGTCAGGTTTCCTTAAAGGTGAAAACATATAGAAAGGGAAACATGCACAAATAATTTAATAATATATTTTACTCTGTTTAAACGTATAATACAAATTTTAAACGAAAATATTTTTAATCCACATTTACCGTTTCAACGTTGAAACCTTTTAAAGCCCTACCCAACACCCGGGTCAGGTCCGATTTTGTTTACTCGGTAATACACAAACTGTCAATTACCATTATAGAGGCTCTCTTTGGTACTAAAAATCCTTGTTTATAATTCCTGTTGCGTGGATTGGCTTCCCCCAGTAGCACATGACATGGCGTGCAGAGCGCAGCAGCAGACACGTGACCCGCATCGAAGGGGTTTCTTTAGATCATTCTTAAAAGTCAGAGTAATGGATTTGTTTATGAAGGACGTGAAAGAAAAACGAATTCCATGAACAAAAGCTCACAGAAAAATGCAAGTCTGCGGAGTGGGAATCATTTGTTGTTCTTGTGGACAAAGAAGGAAAACCAGTTTTGCAAAACACAAATTTTACATCAATTCCATTTGCTCTTGTGTTCAGTTTGTAATAAAATCACACATTTACGAGATCGTATTTTAGTTCATTTGATTTTCAGATAATGTATTTATCTTTTTAACTTGTACACAAACATATTATATATTTAATTTGGTTTATGATGGAATAAACACTGATAATAAAACTACAAAAGAAAGTTGTGGATATCGAGTCACTGTTCTTTCCCCTATCTATCTCCCTCTGGGACATAAAAATTCCATCTAACTATTACTAATTTTACACGTGTTGCCTGCTCGGGCAGTACCGGACAGACTCCAAGTAAAACCGCTTCTTTATTCCTTCTCTTTCCAAGCCCCTTTCCTTCGGGGTATAACAGAGCTCTGGTGTTCTCTCAGCTTGCTCTGCCCCAGCGTAATAATCTCAGCTGCATGCCGTCAGAATTCAGCAATCCTCCGGGGACACTCCTGTCAATACACTTCCTACACAAGAGAGAAGGACACGGAACAGAGACTCTTTAATTGGCTCTCAATCCTGCACGTCTCCACGCCCGAACCAATCATAGAGCGCCAGCCAGCGCACCTCCACCTGGCCTGTGCATCAACACCATGATTGACAAGTGGAGCCCTACAGGGTTTTCTGACTCCCCCCCCCCCTGCAGCTCATGCATGCGCCCGACAGCCAGCACAGATCTCCCCTGTCACAGCAAGTCATAATAGTTACTTGTGCAGAAGGGAGGCTTGCCCATGACAATGGCTTACAAAAAAACTTAACCCCACCTCTACCTCAGTTATGCAGCCCCGCCTGCCTTCTAAACATGACATACAGTAAAATCATTTCACCCCCGCCCTCTATACAGGACTCACAGGAGCACAGAGGGCACATTAGGCCCCCCTGCAATACTGGCCCTGCTCTGAGCTGGTATAATCACCCTTAACAAACTATTACACATCAACAGGGAAGTCATTTTCTTTTCTTTCTTTGAAAAATGTCGTAATTCTCGGTTTGTTTTCTTTCATACATATTTGAGGTACTGAAACACTGTTCGCGCAGCGCTGTGAAAATGTGCAGCTTTTCAGAGAGATAGTGGCTTTCAGCAGTCAAAGTTCTGTTTAAGTTACTGACCGTTTCTTTTTATTCTCTTGCAGGTGAGGGAAGGCGGCGCTACTGTAAGTACATTGTTTTTATTCTTTACATTTTTCTCCTTTGTTTATATCAGGGATGCACATTGGTTAAAATCACAATTTACAGTCACGATAGGTATGCAGTCGTTGTTTTAAAACAAGTCATTTTTTAACCCTTTGCGGTCCTATGTCGGACCAGGTCCGATATTACAGTTTTCCTTTTCCTGTCCGACATCATCAAAAAGACGTAATAAACAGGTCTCTAGTTGTTTTTTCTCCGGAAAAAAACAGAGAAAACCATTCAATGGCCGAGTGAGACACATAGGAGCCGAGAGAAGCTGAAAAAAGGGGTGGATCTGAGCAATACCAATGAAATATTAGTACATACTGACACTACAACAAGGAATCACACAAGAGCTGAATAGATATTTAAGTATTGTTGCGTAGTGTAGAAAGCAGTTGAGTTTCAGCGTGCGGTTCCCTTGTGTTTCTCCGAGTGTCGGGGCCTCTGATCTGGATGGGTTCATGCTGAGAGCTGGAAGCTGATGGTTCCAGGCACGATCGACTTTCTTTAATTAATTTATTTATTTATCTGAGAGAGCGCAGTTGTAATTGACAGTGGGATTTATACAATTTAGACAGAGTTTTTTTTTTATTTCCCGCGGTCGCTCTGATTGGCTGGTTTGTGTCTGGATTTCCGTGCAATCTTGATTCTTCGTCCCCTTGTCTCTTGCCTGATAAGTTCATGATCATAATTTAGAAAGGGGACATTTTTAAACGTACATAACTTTTGCTAAATCATTCTGGTTTTATTTGGAATTCCCTTTATTTTTACTATAAGAAATTACATTTCTTAACACTCCATATATGTCGGGATGTGACTTTGGTTAGACATTTCAAACAGTATAAAACCTGCTGGACTGTGGCTGTCCAGGGAAGAGGGTTGGCCACCCCAGGTATAACTGAAACAGCGCCACCCACTGGTCAGGGGCTTCATGATTCCAGGGAGAGACTCCTTCCTCGCCTCCAGGATTCAGTAACTTAGTAACTCTGAGTTAAAAGATGCGACTCGCTTGAGAGCGTGAAAGGAGCTTTATCTTCAGTCCTGGGTTAGAGTGGTGAGGAGACATTCAAACTGGGCAATTCAGATCAGGGATAAGAAACAGGAGTAAAGTTGATAAAGTTTATCAAAGTAAATAAATACAGTTTTAACAGATGACTTGCAAAATGCAAAACATTTCTGCTTATTGATGCCTAAAAATATCAATACATCACTCAATTAACACTAAACACAATGTTAAAGTGATCTTTTTTATTTTGAAATGAAACAAAATGTTTTGAATGCCACTTGGGCGCATTGTTTTATTAATCCACAAGATGGCACTCTTGTGCCATGGCTCAATTACCAACAACAGTATTTCTGAAGTTCCTTTTACTGGTAGAGTCCCCAGAGTGGTTACTAACAATGGTAGTAACACATACTAGAGGTCTTCACAGGTCTACCCGGACCCGAGGACCTGAGACCCAACCCGTACTGAACGGGTTTTCGGATGCAAATTTGTCACCCAACACCCGGGTCAGGTCGGGTCCGATTTTGTTTACTCGGTAATTCACACACTGTCAATTACCATTAAAGAGGCTCTCTTTGGTACTAAAAATCCTTGTTTATAATTCCTGTTGCGTGGATTGGCTTCCCCCAGTAGCACATGACATGGCGTGCAGAGCGCAGCAGCAGACACGTGACCCGCATCGAAGGGGTTTCTTTAGATCATTCTTAAAAGTCAGAGTAATGGATTTGTTTATGAAGGACGTGAAAGAAAAACCAATTCCATGAACAAAAGCTCACAGAAAACTGCAAGTCTGCGGAGTGGGAATCATTTGTTGTTCTTGTGGACAAAGAAGGAAAACAAGTTTTGCAAAACACAAATTTTACATCAATTCCATTTGCTCTTGTGTTAAGTTTGTAATAAAATCACGCATTTACGAGATCGTACTTAAGTTCATTTGATTTTCAGATAACGTATTTATCTTTTTCACAAACATATTATATATTTAATGTTACAGTCTGTGTAGGTTCATGATGGAATAAACACTGATAATAAAACTACAAAAGAAAGTTTAGGATATCGAGTCACTGTTCCTTCCCCTATCTATCTCGCTGTGGGACATTAAAATTCCATCTAACTATTACTAATTTCACACCTGTTGCCTGCTCGGGCAGTACCGGACAGACTCCAGGTAAAACCGCTTCTTTATTCCTTCTCTTTCCAAGCCCCTTTCCTTCGGGGTATAACAGAGCTCTGGTGTTCTCTCAGCTTGCTCTGCCCCAGCGTAATAATCTCAGCTGCATGCCGTCAGAATTCAGCAATCCTCCGGGGACACTCCTGTCAATACACTTCCTACACGAGAGAGAAGGACACGGAACAGTGACTCTTTAATTGGCTCTCAATCCTGCACGTCTCCACGCCCCGACCAATCACAGAGCGCCAGCGCACCTCCACCTGGCCTGTGCATCAACACCATGATTGACAGCTCATGCATGCGCCCGACAGCCAGCACAGATCTCCCCTGTCACAGCAAGTCATAATAGTTACTTGTGCAGAAAGGAGGCTTGCCCATGACAATGGCTTACAAAAAAACAAAGCCCCACCCTTTAATTAAACAAAAAATAAATTAAAATACCAAACAAATAAATAAATCCAAAACTTGGATGTACAAAAAAACATAAACCCCCTACCTTAGTTCTGCAGCCCCGCCTGCTTTCTAAACAAGATAAACAGTAAAATCATTTCACCCCCCCCTCTATACAGGACTCACAGAGCGCACATTAGACCCCTGTGCAATACTGACCCTGCACTGAGCTGGTGTAATCACCCTTAACAAATATTACACATCAAAAGAGAAGTCATTTTCTTTTCTTTCTTTGAAAAATGTTATAATTCTCAGTTTGTTTTCCTTCATACATATTTGAGGTACTGAAACACTGTTCGCTCAGCGCTGTGAAAATGTGCAGCTTTTCAGAGAGATACTGGCTTTCAGCAGTCAGTGCTGTTCTATTTAATTTACTGACCATTTCATTTTATTCTCTTACAGATGAGACAATGCAGCCCTACTTCTCTCTACGTAAGTACATTTTTTTTTTGTATTTATTCTTTACATGTTTCTCCTTTGTTTATATCAGGGATTCACATTGGTTAAAATCACAATTTACAGTCACGATAGGTATGCGGTCGTTGTTTTAAAACAAGTCATGTTTTAACCCTTTGCGGTCCTATGTTGGACCAGGTCTGACATTACAATTTTCCCTTTCCTGTCCGACATCATCAAAAAGACGTAAAAAACAGGTCTCTAGTTGTTGTTTCTCCGGCAAAAGCCGAGAAAACCATTCAATGGCCGAGTGAGACCGATAGGAGCCGAGAGAAGCCGAAAAAAAAGGGGTGGATCTGAGCAATACACATAGCCCCGGCACCACAGAGATAACACAGACATAAACAAACAAGATAGCTGCTTCTGCATCCAGCGCTCAAAGAATATCACAGACATCTGCAGAGCTTTTTGAGATGTTATAGTAATAAAATAACGACTTGGATCGCATTATTGAGGAGTTTGGTGATAAAACGCGTGATCAGGAGATGATTTATCGGTATGCACGACTATGAAGAGGTATGTGATAAATACAGAGAACAAGGAGCGGGGTGGAGATGCAGTACTGAGTGTCCTGTTGATATGCGGTGCCTTTTAAACTTGTTGTACTGTGAAAAAAAAAAAAAAACTTTTTAACAGCGTGTCTAAAATAAACAGCGAGCGTGAAAATAAATTGGACCTGACGTGCCTGAGACGTGATGAATAAATGGACCGCAAAGGGTTAATGTCCATTTCTGAAGAATGCTAGTTTTTGATCAGTTTAGCAGCTTCATGTGTTCAATGAAATCAGGAGTGTTAAGCTCTGGTCCAGGAGAGCTGCAGGGTGTTCAGGTTTTCATTCAAATTATCTCTAAATTTCTTAATTGAACAAATGACCTGCTTAACTAGTCAAAATGAAATTGTTCCAAGTCTTCAGAAATGTATGATTTTAGGGGTTAGCTGTAAAACCTGCTGGATTGTGGCTCTCCAGGGACAAGGGCTGGCCACCCCCTGGTATAGCTGAAACAGTGCCCCCTACTGGTTAGTGGCCTCATGATTGTTAAAATGAGCTTCTCACAGTGGCAACAAATTACTTACATTTAAGTCACTCCTGTTTGTTAGTCATTTAAATTGGTTTCAAATGAAAGCAGTTGAACAAAAAGTGTCTCTGGTAAACCTTCTTCAATAAGGTTTACTGCAGCCCCCTACTGCAGACCCCGACTCGAATCACTTCTGAATAACCCTTTGAATCAATTCCAATTCCTTTTATTGCACAGGCTGTATTGAACACACATATATACACCTTGTCAAACTGTGGGGACTAATGGGGTATTTATTACTTATGGCAATAAGGGGACCTCCAGAAAACTGTAGGGAGATATTAACTGTATTGATTATTCATCATCTGTTTTATTAGTTATTTCTTATTGGGAATATTTAATAAAGTGTAAGTAGTCTGGTTATGGTGACATCAGCAATTATATCAGAGGAAACCGATACACTGTTGATGTTATTGTTTTGATCATTATTCTTGGATGTAGTTCCGACTATTGCCAAAATAACAATTGCCTTTATTTTAACATGAAAACCTTTTTCAATATCGCTCTCTGAAAACAATAGAGATTTACACGTTACCAGAAACTACCAATAATTACTCATATCCAAATTCAATAATCTGTGTTTGTTCCACCTGAATGAATGATTCAGCACTGAGAATCCTTTCTTAGAAAGATGGTATTTATTAAGCATGCAATCAAAATGCGTTCGGAAATCACACAAAACAGTTAATATCACATTGCAATAAGAACTGAGGTTTTAAACAACAATTTGCCAATGAAATATTAGTACATACTGACAGTATAACAAGGAATCGCACAAGACCTGAATAGATATTTAAGTATTGTTGCCTAGTGTAGAAAGCAGTTGAGTTTCAGCGTGCGGTTCCCTTGTGTTTCTCCGAGTGTCGGGGCCTCTGATCTGGATGGGTTCATGCTGAGAGCTGAAAGCTGATGGTTCCAGGCACGATCTTCGACTTTCTTTTATTTATTTATTTATCTGAGAGAGCGCAATTGTAATCGACAGTGGGATTTATACAATTTAGACAAAGATTTTTTTTATTTCCCGCGGCCGCTCTGATTGGCTGGTTTGTGTCTGGATTTCCGTGCAATCTTGATTCTTCGCCCCCCTTGTCTCTTGCCTGATTAGTTCATTATCATAATTTAGAAAGGGGACATTTTTAAACGTACATAACTTTTGCTAAATCATTCTGATTTTATTCTGAATTCCCGTTATTTTTGCCATAAGAAATTACATTTCTTTAGACTCCATATATGTCGGGATGCGACTTTGGTTAGACATTTCAAACAGTATAAAACCTGCTGGACTGTGGCTGTCCAGGGAAGAGGGTTGGCCAGGTATAGCTGAAACAGCGCCCCCCACTGGTCAGGGGCCTTTATAATTCCAGGCAGATACTTCCATACTCGCCTCCAGGATTCAGTAACTTAGTAACTCTGAGTTAAAAGATGCGAATAGCTTGAGAGCGTGAAAGGAGCTTTATCTTCAGTCCTGGGTTACAGTGGTGAGGGGACATACAAACATATCTAAAACCTATCAATACATCACTCAATTAATACTAAACAATATTAAAGTGTTCTTTTTATTTTGAAATGGAGCTGCTGTTATAAATCACTAAACACAGTGGTTGGGCTGATTTTATTTAAATCTCATTTTTACTGCATGAAGACAAACTCGGATATTTCTTTACAAGACATTCTAGGAGGAGTGTGAGGAAGCTGCTCCCGAACTTCATCACAACATAATTAAAATAACCACAGAGTTTCGTTTCTCCATTCCCATTAATAATAGCCCTCACAGACAGCTTGCTAATAAACATTATAATGGCATTAACATGTACCTGTTAAAATCCCGTCTGGTGCAGTTGTTTGTAAAAGAATGTCATTCATTTACTTCCCTGTTCTGGCTGTTGTGGGCGGCGTCGGGTTTTGACCTGGGACTGGAGCAGAGGAGAGAGAAATAAAGGGAAAAAGAGGTTACTTGTTTGTGAGTTATTTTTGGAATAAGGTGCACAATATTTCGAGAGTAATAGGCGGGGTGATCAACTTTAAGCAAATATACCTGTAAATGAGAGAAAAGGTTTATGATTAAAAAGAAAGTATTACTTACCATATAGCTCATGAGTAAAGCCGGAGTACAGAGCACGGGCATGTTTAGCAGGGGAGTGCAGAGCGAGGGCATGTTTAGCAGGGGAGTACAGAGCGAGGGCATGTTTAGCAGGGGAGTGCAGAGCGAGGGCATGTTTAGCAGGGGAGTGCAGAGCGAGGGCATGTTTAGCAGGGGAGTGCAGAGCGAGGGCATGTTTAGCGGGGGAGTGCAGAGCGAGGGCATGTTTAGCGAGGGTGCGGAGAGCGAGGGCATGTTTAGCAGGGGAGTGCAGAGAGCGAGGGCATGTTTAGCAGGGGAGTGCAGAGCGAGGGCATGTTTAGCAGGGGAGTGCAGAGCGAGGGCATGTTTAGCAGGGGAGCGCAGAGCGAGGGCATGTTTAGCAGGGGAGTGCAGAGCGAGGGCATGTTTAGCAGGGGAGCGCAGAGCGAGGGCATGTTTAGCAGGGGAGCGCAGAGCGAGGGCATGTTTAGCAGGGGAGTGCAGAGCGAGGGCATGTTTAGCAGGGGAGTGCAGAGCGAGGGCATGTTTAGCAGGGGAGTGCAGAGCGAGGGCATGTTTAGCAGGGGAGTGCAGAGCGAGGGCATGTTTAGCAGGGGAGTGCAGAGCGAGGGCATGTTTAGCAGGGGAGTGCAGAGCGAGGGCATGTTTAGCAGGTCAGTGCAGAGCGAGGGCATGTTTAGCAGGTCAGTGCAGAGCGAGGGCATGTTTAGCAGGGGAGTGCAGAGCGAGGGCATGTTTAGCAGGGGAGTGCAGAGCGAGGGCATGTTTAGCAGGGGAGTGCAGAGCGAGGGCATGTTTAGCAGGGGAGTGCAGAGCGAGGGCATGTTTAGCAGGGGAGTGCAGAGCGAGGGCATGTTTAGCAGGGGAGCGCAGAGCGAGGGCATGTTTAGCAGGGGAGCGCAGAGCGAGGGCATGTTTAGAGAGTGAGTGCAGAGCGAGGGCATGTTTAGCAGGGGAGTGCAGAGCGAGGGCATGTTTAGCAGGGGAGTGCAGAGCGAGGGCATGTTTAGCAGGGGAGTGCAGAGCGAGGGCATGTTTAGCAGGGGAGTGCAGAGCGAGGGCATGTTTAGCGGGGGAGTGCAGAGCGAGGGCATGTTTAGCGGGGGAGTGCAGAGCGAGGGCATGTTTAGCAGGGGAGCGCAGAGCGAGGGCATGTTTAGCAGGGGAGCGCAGAGCGAGGGCATGTTTAGCAGGGGAGCGCAGAGCGAGGGCATGTTTAGCGGGGGAGTGCAGAGCGAGGGCATGTTTAGCGGGGGAGTGCAGAGCGAGGGCATGTTTAGCGGGGGAGCGCAGAGCGAGGGCATGTTTAGCGGGGGAGCGCAGAGCGAGGGCATGTTTAGCAGGGGAGCGCAGAGCGAGGGCATGTTTAGCAGGGGAGCGCAGAGCGAGGGCATGTTTAGCAGGGGAGTGCAGAGCGAGGGCATGTTTAGCAGGGGAGTGCAGAGCGAGGGCATGTTTAGCAGGTCAGTGCAGAGCGAGGGCATGTTTAGCAGGGGAGCGCAGAGCGAGGGCATGTTTAGCAGGGGAGTGCAGAGCGAGGGCATGTTTAGCAGGGGAGTGCAGAGCGAGGGCATGTTTAGCAGGGGAGTGCAGAGCGAGGGCATGTTTAGCGGGGGAGCGCAGAGCGAGGGCATGTTTAGCGGGGGAGCGCAGAGCGAGGGCATGTTTAGCAGGGGAGCGCAGAGCGAGGGCATGTTTAGCAGGGGAGTGCAGAGCGAGGGCATGTTTAGCAGGGGAGTGCAGAGCGAGGGCATGTTTAGCAGGGGAGTGCAGAGCGAGGGCATGTTTAGCAGGTCAGTGCAGAGCGAGGGCATGTTTAGCAGGGGAGTGGAGAGCGAGGGCATGTTTAGCAGGGGAGTGCAGAGCGAGGGCATGTTTAGCAGGGGAGTGCAGAGCGAGGGCATGTTTAGCAGGGGAGTGCAGAGCGAGGGCATGTTTAGCAGGGGAGTGCAGAGCGAGGGCATGTTTAGCAGGGGAGCGCAGAGCGAGGGCATGTTTAGCAGGGGAGCGCAGAGCGAGGGCATGTTTAGCAGGGGAGTGCAGAGCGAGGGCATGTTTAGAGAGTGAGTGCAGAGCGAGGACATGTTTAGCAGGGGAGTGCAGAGCGAGGGCATGTTTAGCAGGGGAGTGCAGAGCGAGGGCATGTTTAGCAGGGGAGTGCAGAGCGAGGGCATGTTTAGCAGGGGAGTGCAGAGCGAGGGCATGTTTAGCAGGGGAGTGCAGAGCGAGGGCATGTTTAGCAGGGGAGCGCAGAGCGAGGGCATGTTTAGCAGGGGAGCGCAGAGCGAGGGCATGTTTAGCAGGGGAGCGCAGAGCGAGGGCATGTTTAGCAGGGGAGCGCAGAGCGAGGGCATGTTTAGCAGGGGAGCGCAGAGCGAGGGCATGTTTAGCAGGGGAGCGCAGAGCGAGGGCATGTTTAGCAGGGGAGCGCAGAGCGAGGGCATGTTTAGCAGGGGAGCGCAGAGCGAGGGCATGTTTAGCAGGGGAGTGCAGAGCGAGGGCATGTTTAGCAGGGGAGTGCAGAGCGAGGGCATGTTTAGCAGGGGAGTGCAGAGCGAGGGCATGTTTAGCAGGGGAGCGCAGAGCGAGGGCATGTTTAGCAGGGGAGTGCAGAGCGAGGGCATGTTTAGCAGGGGAGCGCAGAGCGAGGGCATGTTTAGCAGGGGAGCGCAGAGCGAGGGCATGTTTAGCAGGGGAGCGCAGAGTGAGGGCATGTTTAGCAGGGGAGTGCAGAGCGAGGGCATGTTTAGCAGGGGAGTGCAGAGCGAGGGCATGTTTAGCAGGGGAGTGCAGAGCGAGGGCATGTTTAGCAGGGGAGCGCAGAGCGAGGGCATGTTTAGCGAGGGAGCGCAGAGCGAGGGCATGTTTAGCAGGGGAGCGCAGAGCGAGGGCATGCTTAGCAGGGGAGCGCAGAGCGAGGGCATGCTTAGCGAGGGAGCGCAGAGCGAGGGCATGTTTAGCAGGGGAGTGCAGAGCGAGGGCATGTTTAGCAGGGGAGTGCAGAGCGAGGGCATGTTTAGCGGGGGAGCGCAGAGCGAGGGCATGTTTAGCAGGGGAGTGCAGAGCGAGGGCATGTTTAGCAGGGGAGTGCAGAGCGAGGGCATGTTTAGCAGGGGAGTGCAGAGCGAGGGCATGTTTAGCGGGGGAGCGCAGAGCGAGGGCATGTTTAGCGGGGGAGCGCAGAGCGAGGGCATGTTTAGCGGGGGAGCGCAGAGCGAGGGCATGTTTAGCAGGGGAGCGCAGAGCGAGGGCATGTTTAGCAGGGGAGCGCAGAGCGAGGGCATGTTTAGCAGGGGAGTGCAGAGCGAGGGCATGTTTAGCAGGGGAGTGCAGAGCGAGGGCATGTTTAGCAGGGGAGTGCAGAGCGAGGGCATGTTTAGCAGGGGAGTGCAGAGCGAGGGCATGTTTAGCAGGGGAGCGCAGAGCGAGGGCATGTTTAGCAGGGGAGCGCAGAGCGAGGGCATGTTTAGCAGGGGAGCGCAGAGCGAGGGCATGTTTAGCAGGGGAGCGCAGAGCGAGGGCATGTTTAGCAGGGGAGTGCAGAGCGAGGGCATGTTTAGAGAGTGAGTGCAGAGCGAGGGCATGTTTAGCAGGGGAGTGCAGAGCGAGGGCATGTTTAGCAGGGGAGTGCAGAGCGAGGGCATGTTTAGCAGGGGAGTGCAGAGCGAGGGCATGTTTAGCAGGGGAGTGCAGAGCGAGGGCATGTTTAGCAGGGGAGTGCAGAGCGAGGGCATGTTTAGCAGGGGAGCGCAGAGCGAGGGCATGTTTAGCAGGGGAGCGCAGAGCGAGGGCATGTTTAGCAGGGGAGCGCAGAGCGAGGGCATGTTTAGCAGGGGAGCGCAGAGCGAGGGCATGTTTAGCAGGGGAGCGCAGAGCGAGGGCATGTTTAGCAGGGGAGCGCAGAGCGAGGGCATGTTTAGCAGGGGAGCGCAGAGCGAGGGCATGTTTAGCAGGGGAGCGCAGAGCGAGGGCATGTTTAGCAGGGGAGCGCAGAGCGAGGGCATGTTTAGCAGGGGAGCGCAGAGCGAGGGCATGTTTAGCAGGGGAGCGCAGAGCGAGGGCATGTTTAGCAGGGGAGCGCAGAGCGAGGGCATGTTTAGCAGGGGAGCGCAGAGCGAGGGCATGTTTAGCAGGGGAGCGCAGAGCGAGGGCATGTTTAGCAGGGGAGCGCAGAGCGAGGGCATGTTTAGCAGGGGAGCGCAGAGCGAGGGCATGTTTAGCAGGGGAGCGCAGAGCGAGGGCATGTTTAGCAGGGGAGCGCAGAGCGAGGGCATGTTTAGCAGGGGAGCGCAGAGCGAGGGCATGTTTAGCAGGGGAGCGCAGAGCGAGGGCATGTTTAGCAGGGGAGCGCAGAGCGAGGGCATGTTTAGCAGGGGAGCGCAGAGCGAGGGCATGTTTAGCAGGGGAGCGCAGAGCGAGGGCATGTTTAGCAGGGGAGCGCAGAGCGAGGGCATGTTTAGCAGGGGAGCGCAGAGCGAGGGCATGTTTAGCAGGGGAGCGCAGAGCGAGGGCATGTTTAGCAGGGGAGCGCAGAGCGAGGGCATGTTTAGCAGGGGAGCGCAGAGCGAGGGCATGTTTAGCAGGGGAGCGCAGAGCGAGGGCATGTTTAGCAGGGGAGCGCAGAGCGAGGGCATGTTTAGCAGGGGAGCGCAGAGCGAGGGCATGTTTAGCAGGGGAGCGCAGAGCGAGGGCATGTTTAGCAGGGGAGCGCAGAGCGAGGGCATGTTTAGCAGGGGAGCGCAGAGCGAGGGCATGTTTAGCAGGTCAGTGCAGAGCGAGGGCATGTTTAGCAGGTCAGTGCAGAGCGAGGGCATGTTTAGCAGGGGAGTGGAGAGCGAGGGCATGTTTAGCAGGGGAGTGCAGAGCGAGGGCATGTTTAGCAGGGGAGCGCAGAGCGAGGGCATGTTTAGCAGGGGAGTGCAGAGCGAGGGCATGTTTAGCAGGGGAGTGCAGAGCGAGGGCATGTTTAGCAGGGGCGTGCAGAGCGAGGGCATGTTTAGCAGGTCAGTGCAGAGCGAGGGCATGTTTAGCAGGGGAGTGGAGAGCGAGGGCATGTTTAGCAGGGGAGTGCAGAGCGAGGGCATGTTTAGCAGGGGAGTGCAGAGCGAGGGCATGTTTAGCAGGGGAGTGCAGAGCGAGGGCATGTTTAGCAGGGGAGCGCAGAGCGAGGGCATGTTTAGCAGGGGAGTGCAGAGCGAGGGCATGTTTAGCAGGGGAGCGCAGAGCGAGGGCATGTTTAGCAGGGGAGTGCAGAGCGAGGGCATGTTTAGCAGGGGAGCGCAGAGCGAGGGCATGTTTAGCAGGGGAGTGCAGAGCGAGGGCATGTTTAGCAGGGGAGCGCAGAGCGAGGGCATGTTTAGCAGGGGAGTGCAGAGCGAGGGCATGTTTAGCAGGGGAGCGCAGAGCGAGGGCATGTTTAGCAGGGGAGTGCAGAGCGAGGGCATGTTTAGCAGGGGAGCGCAGAGCGAGGGCATGTTTAGCAGGGGAGCGCAGAGCGAGGGCATGTTTAGCAGGGGAGTGCAGAGCGAGGGCATGTTTAGCAGGGGCGTGCAGAGCGAGGGCATGTTTAGCAGGTCAGTGCAGAGCGAGGGCATGTTTAGCAGGGGAGCGCAGAGCGAGGGCATGTTTAGCAGGGGAGCGCAGAGCGAGGGCATGTTTAGCAGGGGAGCGCAGAGCGAGGGCATGTTTAGCAGGGGAGCGCAGAGCGAGGGCATGTTTAGCAGGGGAGTGCAGAGCGAGGGCATGTTTAGCAGGGGAGTGCAGAGCGAGGGCATGTTTAGCAGGGGAGCGCAGAGCGAGGGCATGTTTAGCAGGGGAGCGCAGAGCGAGGGCATGTTTAGCAGGGGAGTGCAGAGCGAGGACATGTTTAGCAGGGGAGTGCAGAGCGAGGGCATGTTTAGCAGGGGAGTGCAGAGCGAGGGCATGTTTAGCAGGGGAGTGCAGAGCGAGGGCATGTTTAGCAGGGGAGCGCAGAGCGAGGGCATGTTTAGCAGGGGAGCGCAGAGCGAGGGCATGTTTAGCGAGGGAGCGCAGAGCGAGGGCATGTTTAGCAGGGGAGCGCAGAGCGAGGGCATGTTTAGCAGGGGAGCGCAGAGCGAGGGCATGCTTAGCGAGGGAGTGCAGATCGAGGGCATGTTTAGCAGGGGAGTGCAGAGCGAGGGCATGTTTAGCAGGGGAGCGCAGAGCGAGGGCATGTTTAGCAGGGGAGCGCAGAGCGAGGGCATGTTTAGCAGGGGAGCGCAGAGCAAGGGCATGTTTAGCAGGGGAGTGCAGAGCGAGGGCATGTTTAGCAGGGGAGTGCAGAGCGAGGACATGTTTAGCAGGGGAGTGCAGAGCGAGGGCATGTTTAGCAGGGGAGTGCAGAGCGGGGGCATGTTTAGCAGGGGAGTGCAGAGCGAGGGCATGTTTATCAGGGGAGCGCAGAGCGAGGGCATGTTTAGCAGGGGAGCGCAGAGCGAGGGCATGCTTAGCGTGGGAGTGCAGAGCGAGGGCATGTTTAGCAGGAGAGTACAGAGCGAGGGCATGTTTAGCGGGGGAGTGCAGAGCGAGGGCATGCTTAGCGTGGGAGTGCAGAGCGAGGGCATGTTTAGCAGGGGAGCGCAGAGCGAGGGCATGCTTAGCGTGGGAGTGCAGAGCGAGGGCATGTTTAGCAGGAGAGTACAGAGCGAGGGCATGTTTAGCGTGGGAGCGCAGAGCGAGGGCATGCTTAGCGTGGGAGTGCAGAGCGAGGGCATGTTTAGCAGGGGAGCGCAGAGCGAGGGCATGTTTAGCGTGGGAGTGCAGAGCGAGGGCATGTTTAGCAGGAGAGTACAGAGCGAGGGCATGTTTAGCGGGGGAGTGCAGAGCGAGGGCATGCTTAGCGTGGGAGTGCAGAGCGAGGGCATGTTTAGCAGGGGAGCGCAGAGCGAGGGCATGCTTAGCGTGGGAGTGCAGAGCGAGGGCATGTTTAGCAGGAGAGTACAGAGCGAGGGCATGTTTAGCGTGGGAGCGCAGAGCGAGGGCATGCTTAGCGTGGGAGTGCAGAGCGAGGGCATGTTTAGCAGGGGAGTGCAGAGCGAGGGCATGCTTAGCGTGGGAGTGCAGAGCGAGGGCATGTTTAGCAGGGGAGCGCAGAGCGAGGGCATGTTTAGCAGGGGAGCGCAGTGCGAGGGCATGTTTATCAGGGGAGCGCAGAGCGAGGGCATGTTTATCAGGGGAGCGCAGAGCGAGGGCATGTTTAGCAGGGGAGCGCAGAGCGAGGGCATGTTTAGCAGGGGAGCGCAGAGTGAGGGCATATTTAGCAGGTTTGTGGCAACCGCCACATAAATGATGTTAAAAATACATCATGATCTGTTCTTTAATTAGAATGGATTTAACCTGGCCAGGTTAAAATACATTTTTCTTCTCTGCCTTATTTATTATCTTATCTCCCGTTTGGCTTAGTTGTCCAGGCTTGAGGGTGATTTATCAGGGTTCATTGTATTTATTTTTTCTATGTGAAGGCTCTTCTATTATGCCAGTTACGGTAATTGTTTTAATTAAAGCCAGCTGGGTTTCATTGATAAAAAGAGAGTATTGTGGGAAATGGTGGTGTGGCCTGAAAGGAGATCTGATCTGTGTTTGCTGGAAGCAGGAAGCAGGAAGCAGGAAGCAGGAAGCGGGAAGCGGGAAGCGGGAAACTGTTAGAGTTGTTGCGGTTTCTTTTTTGCTTTTTAAATTATTTAAGCTTATCTAGAAACGATGTAACATTTTTTCTGAAGTAGTACTGAGCTAACTGTCACGAGTACAGCTCTGGAATGCTGTTCGTTTTTTATATATATGGATGATTTGAAACTGAAGAAAACGGAGATCGATTTGCAACCCAGGAATAACGCGTAGCGGGTCCTCAGACACACGGCAGGAAGGGGTGAGACGGTCTGTTAGACTTTTCCTTTTTTGTGCTGGACAATGCTGGATTACAATGAGCGTTTGTTTTGATACTTTATTTTTCTTTGGAATATGTATTTTGCAAGTTTGATTTGTCTTGAAGCACGATGGACTTTGTTTTTTGGATTGACTTTGTTTGTCGTTTTTTTTCTGCAATAAGGAACTTTGCAACTGCATTCATTTACATGGACTGGTTCTCTTTTTGTTAATACTTTGATTGTGTTTCAAACTGTTTTGTGTACCGTTCTTGCCAGCAATATCCAGGGTTAACAGGGTCATTTTGAGTGGTCTTTGCCGTATTACTTGCTGTTTCACTGCCAAAATATTTATACCAGTGTATACACTATGCATTCGATTGTGCAATGAGGTTTCTTAGAGCAATGTTTAAGGTATATTTTGCTTCCTTTGTATTGACATTGTACTGTTCTACAGTTTTTTGCCACTGTAAAAAGGTTACTGGAGATAAAAACACTCTTACCCACGAACTTTTTGTTGTATTGTTAAGCAGCGTGGATGGGAAGCCCCATCCATATTAAAAACCCAGTGCAGAAGGTAAACAGTTCTCTACCCTCAGTGTGGATGTGTTAGGAGCGAGAGCGGAGAGAGTGACGGAGAAACAAAATTTAAAAACCAAAATGTAAGGATCAGTGAAGGCTGACCTTGGTGTTCTTTTGTGTTCGAGATTTGTTTAGTTTAATTATTTATTTTCGCTCTGTGAGCAAGTGTTTTGAACTGCAGTACTGCTTGGTGTCAGTATTATTATTATTATTATTATTATTATTATTATTATTATTATTATTATTATTATTATTATTATTTATTTCTTAGCAGACGCCCTTATCCAGGGCGACTTACAATCGTAAGCAAATACATTTCAAGTGTTACAATACAAGTAATACAATAACTTTTGTTCAAGCAAAGTACAAGTGTGACAAACCACAATTCAATAATACAGCAGATAATAGTGATAGTTACATCAGGATATGATTAAATACAAAATACTACAGGTTAAACACTTGGCAGATTACAGTATTCTGAAGTACAGGATTAAATGCAGTAAAATAAGGGGCAGATAAGAGCAAAATAAAGCACATTTACATGAAGGGTGATAGTGTCCCAGGATACAAACAGAGGAGTTCTACAGGTGCTGTTTGAAGAGGTGAGTCTTAAGGAGGCGCTGGAATGTGGTTGGACTGGGCAGTCCTGACATCTGTAGGAAGGTCATTCCACCACTGCGGAGCAAGGGTGGAGAAGGAGCGGGCTCTGGAGGCAGGGGAGCGTAGCGGAGGTAGAGCTAGTCTTCTAGTGCATGCGGAGCGGAGAGGTCGAGTGGGGGTGTAGGGGGAGATGAGGGTCTGGAGGTAGCTGGGTGCAGTCTGGTCAAGGCATCTGTAGGCTAGTATAAGAGTCTTGAACTGGATGCGAGCGGTGATCGGGAGCCAGTGGAGCGAGCGGAGTAGTGGAGTAGCGTGGGCGAAGCGAGGCAGAGAGAACACCAGGCGGGCAGCAGAGTTCTGGATGAGCTGGAGTGGACGGGTGGTGGACGCAGGGAGGCCAGCCAGGAGGGAGTTGCAGTAGTCTAGGCGGGAGAGTACCAGGGCCTGGACCAGGAGCTGGGTAGCGTAGTTGGTGAGGAAGGGTCGGATTCTTCGGATGATGCTCAGGAAGAATCGGCAAGTGCGTGCCAGAGTGGAGATGTGCTGGGAATAAGAGAGGCAGGGGTCCAGGGTGACATCCACCCTGTCACACGTTGTGTCCAGCGTGGGATCACCATCGCCATCACCATCGCCTCCTGGACTCAGGTCAGAAGAGGGTACTGCAGTTTTTTGTTTTTTTCGTTTTTTTTTTATTACGTGTGGAGTGAGGAGGAAGAAGGATGGGAGGAAGAGCCGCAGAGAGCTGCAACAACAGCAGCAGCAGCAGCTGAACAAGAGGTGGTGTTCCCGGGTGCCAACTCAATTTGGCCGCTCGGACTGGGCAGCCGAACAGGAGCAGTGGAGGATGGAAGGGACTCCCATGTGCGGTGGCTGTGGCAAGTTTGGGCACGTCCAGGAGGACTGCCCTTACGGGGACCCCCAGTATGAAGAAGCGTGGAACCAGGGTCTGGTGGGGGACGCTGCAGAGTGGTTCTGGGCAGTGGACCAGACCCGGCCACGTCCTGCGCCTGAGAGGGAGGAGCCCGAACGTCCTGCGCCTGAGAGGGAGGAGCCCGAGCGTCCTGTGCCTGAGAGGGAGGAGCCCGAGCGTCCTGCGCCTGAGAGGGAGGAGCCCGAGCATCCTGCGCCCGAGAGGGAGGAGCCCGAGCGTCCTGCGCCCGAGAGGGAGGAGCCCGAGCGTCCTGCGCCCGAGAGGGAGGAGCCCGAGCGTCCTGCGCCCGAGAGGGGGGAGCCCGAGCGTCCTGCGCCCGAGAGGGGGGAGCCCGAGCGTCCTGCGCCCGAGAGGGGGGAGCCCGAGCGTCCTGCGCCCGAGAGGGGGGAGCCCGAGCGTCCTGCGCCCGAGAGGGGGGAGCCCGAGCGTCCTGCGCCCGAGAGGGGGGAGCAGGTGCGTCCGCAGCCCGAGAGGGAGGAGTCGGTGCGTCCACAGCCCAGGTACCCACCAGCAGGGGGAGAATACCTGCTGGTTCCACCGCCACCTCTGTGGAAGGACTGTGTGTCGCTCGCACCTCCAGAGGGAGAGTTCCTGCAGGTTCTGCCTCCATCACCGCCACCAGCAGAGGGAGCATGCCTGCCGGTTCCCCTGCTGCCGCCAGAAGGGGAGGAGCCCCTGCCGCCTTTGCCGCCAGAAGGGGAGGAGCCCCTGCCGCCTTTGCCGCCAGAAGGGGAGGAGCCCCTGCCGCCAGAAGGGGAGGAGCCCCTGCTGCCAGAAGGGGAGGAGCCCCTGCTGCCAGAAGGGGAGGAGCCCCTGCCGCCAGAAGGGGAGGAGCCCCTGCCGCCTTCGCCAGGAGCAGAGCAGCAGCAGCTGCTGCCTCTGCCTAAACC
Organism: Acipenser ruthenus; assembly: GCF_902713425.1. Taxonomy (NCBI): domain Eukaryota; kingdom Metazoa; phylum Chordata; class Actinopteri; order Acipenseriformes; family Acipenseridae; genus Acipenser; species Acipenser ruthenus. The sequence goes on along the minus strand of NC_081241.1, from coordinate 416,976 downwards.
ACCACCTGAGGGAGAGGAGCAGGAGCTGCCTCTCCCTTCACGACAGGACGGACCGGAACAGGAGGCTGGCGGTCCGCAGCTGCCCTTGCACAGGCTGCTAAAAAGGGCAAGGGGGAAAAAGGCCAGGTCACCGCGGCTGAGAAGAGGGCCAAACCTAGCCCCACTGCTGGTCCTGGCTCCCCTCCTGCAGTCGCCTCCCGAGGGTCCGCCGCTGCACTGTCATGCATCGCCCTGGGATGCCAGTTCGCCATCGCCCGGGGATGCCAGTTCGCCATCGCCCGGGGATACCTGCCTTGCACCGCTCAGGGATGCCACGTTTGCATCGCCTGGGGCTGCCTGCTGCTCTGCATCGCCTGGGGCTGCCTGCTGCTCTGCATCGCCTGGGGCTGCCTGCTGCTCTGCATCGCCTGGGGCTGCCTGCTGCTCTGCATCGCCTGGGGCTGCCTGCTGCTCTGCATCGCCTGGGGCTGCCTGCTGCTCTGCATCGCCTGGGGCTGCCTGCTGCTCTGCATTGCCTGGTGCAGCTCTGCATCGCCTGGGGCTGCCTGCTGCTCCGCATCGCCTGGGGTTGCCTGCTGCTCTGCATCGCCTGGGGTTGCCTGCTGCTCTGCATCGCCTGGGGCTGCCTGCTGCTCTGCATCGCCTGGGGCTGCCTGCTGCTCCGCATCGCCTGGGGCTGCCTGCTGCTCCGCATCGCCTGGGGCTGCCTGCTGCTCCGCATCGCCTGGGGCTGCCTGCTGCTCCGCATCGCCTGGGGCTGCCTGCTGCTCTGCATCGCTGGGGCTGCCTGCTGCTCCGCATCGCCTGGGGCTGCCTGCTGCTCCGCATCGCCTGGGGCTGCCTGCTGCTCCGCATCGCCTGGGGCTGCCTGCTGCTCCGCATCGCCTGGGGCTGCCTGCTGCTCCGCATCGCCTGGGGCTGCCTGCTGCTCCGCTTCGCATGTGGAGCTGCCAGTTCCAGGGTACGAGGGAGAAGTGGAGCTCCCGCTGCCATTCCATCATGGCCGCCCCCAGAAACACCTTGCTTCCCCCTCTTCCGGGACTTTGAGACTGAGGGGGGAGGTGGCCGCTGGGGCCAAGTGTGCATTGCACAAGGGGGGGGATGTGTAACAGTGCGAGGAGCCCTGTACAGGGTTTTGTTTGTTTATTTTTAGAACGGGGTCTCCCCCTCCGCCCCTCTGCAGTTTATTATTTTGTATTTCTTTTGTTGTATTGTTGTATTATGATCGTTATGATTTATTTATATATGACGGCAAAGCGCCGCAGGTTTTGTTATTGATTTGTATTTATGTATTGACGGCGTAGCCGTGTGTTTTGTTGTTGTATTGTTTAGCAGCGTGGATGGGAAGCCCCATCCATATTAAAAAACCCCGTTCAGAAGGTGATCATCTCCCGAGTTAATTAGGTGATTTAATTTGTTACTAATTGGGAGATGGTCATCTGTATATAAACCTGCAGCTCTCTGCCCTCAGGGTGGGTGTTAGGAGCGAGAGTGGAGAGAGAGGGAGAAACGAAAATTAAAAACCAAAACGTAAGGATCAGTGAAGGCAGTTGCTCAGCCTGAACTTGGCGTTCTTTTGTGTTCGAGATTTGTTTTGTTTTGTTTAATTATTTATTTTTGCTCTGTGAGCAAGTGTTTTGTGTTTGAACTTTTTATTTATTTTTGTTATTTAAGAATAAAACGGCACGTCGCGTCATTTACTTTGAACTGCAGTACTGCTTGGTGTCAGTATCCTTCCTGCATCTGGCCTGACGTCACGACTCCTCCACCCTGTCACAGTTGATGGTTTAAGTGTTACCTGTAAAACCTGCTGGACTGTGGCTGTCCAGAGAAGAGGGTTGGCCACCCCGGTTTAGCTGAAACAGTGGTCTGGGGCCTCCCGATTCCAGGCAGAGACTTCCTTCCTCGCCTCCAGGATTCAGTAACTTAGTAACTCTGAGTTAAAAGATGCGACTCGCTTGAGAGTGTGAAAGGAGCTTTATGTTCAGTCCTGGGTTACGGTGGTGAGGGGACATTCAAACTGGGCAATTCAGATCAGGGAAAAGAAACAGGAGTAAAGTTGATCAAAAGTTTATCAAAGTAAATAAATACAGTTTTAACAGATGACTTGCAAAATGCAAAACATTTCTGCTTATTGATGACTAAACATATCCATACATCACTCAATTAACACTAAACACAAAGTCTTTTTATTTTGAAATGAAACAAACTGTTTTGAAATGGAGCTCTGCTGTTATAAATCACTAAACACAGTGGTTGGGCTGATATTTCTGAAGCTCATTTTTACTGCACTGAGACAAACTGATATTTTTTGCAAGTGTGAGAGGGTGTGGGTTCTTTACTTAGACACAGGAGTCAGAAGTTTTATTTGAAATGCCACTGGGCGCACTGTTTTATTAATCCATAAGATGGCACTCTTGTGCCGTGGCTCAAATACCAGCAACAGTATTTCTGAAGTTCTTTTTACTGGTAGAGTTTCCAGGGTGGGTACTAATAATGGTAGTAACACATACTAGAGGTCTTCACAGGTCTACCCGGACCCGAGGACCCGAGACCCGATCCATACCGAACGTGTTTTCGGGTGCAGATTTGTCACCCAACACCCGGGTCGGGTCGGGTCCAATTTTGTTTACTCGGTAATACACAAACTGTCAATTACCATTAAAGAGGCTGTCTTTAGTACTAAAAATCATTGTTTATAATTCCTGTTGCGTGGATTGGCTTCCCCCAGTAGCACATGACATGGCGTGCAGAGCGCAGCAGCAGACACGTGACCCGCATCGAAGGGGTTTCTTTAAATCATTCTTAAAAGTCGGAGTAATGGATTTGTTTATGAAGGATGTGAAAGAAAAATGAATTCCATGAACAAAAGCTCACAGAAAAATGCAAGTCTGCGGTGTGGGAATCATTTGTTGTTATTGTGGACAAAGAAGGAAAACAAGTTTTGCAAAACACAAATTTGACATCAATTCCATTTGCTCTTGTGTTAAGTTTGTAATAAAATCATGCATTTACAAGATTGTACTTCAGTTCATTTGATTTTCAGATAATGTATTTCTTTGTATCTTTTACACAAACATATATATTTAATTTTACAGTCCTCTGTGTAGGTTCATGATGTAGTAAACACTGTGTGTAGTTCAGCCAGATTTCCGGGTTGACTGGATAAACACCCTTCTTTAATACTGTATCTAGTCAGTGCATATACTAAGCTGGGGAAAGGAAAGCGTTTCGCATTAACTAATTAAGATTGTTAGCACTATAAATACCCTCTTCACTTCCCTCTCAGTTGCGTTTCGATTTCATTCTGGATTGTTTCGGCGGATGATGATCTGTTTGCCGTTTCCCCCGATCCGAGATCCACTCAACCAGTTCAACCAGCCCTTCCCGGGACAACTCCATGACAACTTCGGTTGGAGGTATTACCACTCCAAACTTCTCTGCCCAGATTTCTGCTTCTCCTGTCTGCGGTGGCTCCCGCCTGGCCACTCGTTCCTCCGCAACTCCTGACATCAGAGACTGGACGATCTCCCGGCTCCAGCTTTATCTTCATAGCAACAACATCCCATTCAAATCTACAGCACGTAAGGAGAATTTGTTTACTTTATTTCTCTCCACTGTGCAGCATCATTCCCGTCGCAGGCGCTATGATGTCAGCACTGATTGTTGCTATACAGCTCGGCCCCAGTCAAAGCGCGTCTACATCTGGAAAACTCCAAAGGCGGGACCACAGCACAATCAAAGGCTCATTCAGCAGTTCCTGAGCATTCTGGCTCCAACTGTAACCTTTCAGGTTACCTCCCCTCACTATAGGTGTCCAGCAGGCCCCCATAGTGCTCCCTTCTCCTCCAACTATAACTTTTCAGGTTACCTTCCCTCACTGCAGGCGTGAAGCAGGTCCCTGCAGTCACCTCTATGGTCACTGAGCATCCAGCAGGGCCCCATAGTGCTCCCTTCTCTGTGAGATGCTTTTCTTCTTTCAGGTCATCGGCAGTTTATTCAAAACACTTACCATTTCCGAGTTCATTCTAGCTCTCAGCCATTTCAGGCACATTATATGCGAGTTCTATCATTATATGCGAGTTCTATCATTATATGCGAGTTCTATCATTATATGCGAGTTCTATCATTATATGCGAGTTCTATCATTATATGCGAGTTCTATCCCGACTGCCGGCGCGAGTTGGATAATTGTATGGCGATCATTTTAGACTTCTCAGTTTTATTCGGAGGTTCCCATTTCTTTGAATACCACAAAACCTTCTATGCCAAAGCCGTTGCCCGTCTCCAACAATGGAACCAGAGCATCTACTGGGGTACACTGGACCAGTACATATTCTTGTTTTCTGCTCAATGGCCCGAAGAATTTAGCAGCATTCCTATACCCTATACTTTTGATATACCTTCATCTCTTAAAAACCTAGCCAGGTTATAAAAACAGACAAAACATAAGCATACAAAACAATGCAGTCTTCTATTTCATCAAACATTTTAGGTAATATATTCTTTAAAAATGCATTTAAGGGTTTACAGTGTTTTACGTGTGTATTTACCAACTCTAGCCATTCTTGAGCATCAACATCTTTATGGATTAAATCAGTTACACTTTTTAAATTGTTGAACATTTTTACATTTACGGGGATCAGGTTTTGAAAGAGTCTCTTACAAGCCACTTTCTCAGCTATTAACTCAAACAGCAGCCCCTCCATGGTTTTCCTCAGTTTTGCTGGAGTCTGGACGTTCCCCATTTTCAAAGTCACACGCCCGTAATATGCTAAAGGAGCTTGGGGGTTAGTAAAACTGCGATGGTAAAAAGCTTTGGTTATTTTGTTAACAATGTCTCGGGTTTTGTCATCCAGGGCTTCTTGTAGATGGCTCAGTTTACGTCTAATGCTGTGTTCTGGTCTTAGCTCTGTTAAAATATCTTCCACCAGTTTCTGAAGTTTTGTCAAAGATGGATGGAAATTGAAACAAGCAAGAGCTTTAGCCACCAGAAGCTTCAGCCACGGGATGTGTATTTTTTTCTAGTATTTCTTCAAAATGTTGATCAAAATAATCGGGGTCCGCTTCATAAAGGCAACTGTATCTCAGCTGGCTCGGGTGATCAATTTCACAACCGCGGCAATTTTTCACCATATCACGGTCAATGATCACTTCCAATAGAGAAGCCAGGAGACCCCTAGAGATCTTTAATACTTTTTCAAAAGAGATGCCTAAAGGACCGTCAACGTCGTCAGACTCTGCAGGGTTGAGGAGGGGAACATTTTCAAAGTCTTTTATAAGCCGGGTCATTTCTTCAGTGGTCCAATCCATCTCAAGATCTCTAGGTTCAAGAACGGCATTTTCAGAGAAGTATCTAAAGTTTGCAGAAGACATGGCGTCAGACTCCTTCAATCAAAAGGGCATGTGGGGGGCCCCCTTTAGTATGCTCCCTGAGATCATGTGTCAGCCTATGAGGGTGATGACGCCTCTGGTCCCATGGGGGGTCCTTTGAGACGGCCTATCAGAGATCCATGAATGGGGGGTCCATGAGGCACCACCCTTAGGGGGCGTTTTCTGAGTTACCCTAAACATCCGCCCCCTCTCTCTCATTGATGTTTGTTTTCAGTTCAGTCCACAGAGGAGTATGTACAGTACACAGAGGATCCTTGGGACGGATGCTTAAAGGCCCCTTGCTTGGACTCTTGAACCTTTTTTTGCAGTCCGTGGTTTCTTTAGCCTCTGAGGAAGGGCTAATGTGCATTTTTTAAAAGGCTTTTATAAGTTCAGACATTTGCCGATCCACTTTCTCAGAGCAGGAACTAACAACGGTATGAGACATCTTGTGTAACACTCTAATAAAACTGCATAAATATTTTCCACCTTTTATGAGGTCTGAAAACATGCCCAGACTTGCCCCTTTTTAAAACAAAAACAAAAAACAAAAACCCTTCATAGTCTCGATCATTTCAACCTTTTGCTCAAACACCTAACCACCTTGATTCTCTGAACCCCGGTAAGCTTAATTCTTATTTGTTTTTTATTTATTTATTAATGTTTTAAGAAAACCTGTTGTGGCCGAGTGGTTAAGACGATGGACTTAAGATCCATTTGGCTCAATTGTCTGCGGGGGTTCAAATCCTACCAACAGTAATTATTTTTATTTCAAACTCTTTTACATTTATAAATATTTAATGTTTATAAGCGCTTGTGAAATACATAGGAGTATATATATATACACACCCCTCATTATATATTCATAAATTCATAAATCCACGCCCCTCATTATATATTCATATTTTCAGACATATAAGGTCAAAAGGATCATAAATCAGACTTTTGACATAAGCTATAGTAATATTACTACTCTCGTCATTGTACAAAATGTATCCAGTTGCTGTAGCCGCATTCCTTTTGGGGATTTAAAAATTCCCATTACATCATTTCCCATTAAAAATTCCCATTACTTCATTTTCAATGCCTGTAGTGTCATCCTATATTATGTCTATTAAGAATAGAGCTATAAGAGTTTCCTCCATCAAAATTTCAGTTTCCGGCATCCAGTTTTTCTACAAACTCATTTTTGGCATCCCAGCTCTACACTCAGCAACTCACAGTTAGCAACTCACAGTTAGTAGCCTGCCCAGAGGAAGGGCAATTGAGGGGAATAATCTTTTTTTTTTTTTACAGGTGCCCTCTACAGTCCCTCAGAGTTGAGGCTGGTGCTGCTTGGAAAGATTGGAGTTGGGAAGAGTGCAGCAGGAAACGCCATCCTGGGAAAAAAAGAGTTTCAATCTTCGTTCAGTGACTCCTCAGTAACAAAGGTGTGCACGATGGGAGAAGGAGAAGTTGCAGGGAGACGTGTTGTTGTGGTCGACACTCCAGGCTTGTTTGACACAGAGCTCCCCAATGAGAAAGTTCTAAGCGAGATTGTGAAATGCATTCAGCTGTCCTCTCCGGGACCCCATGCTTTCCTCCTGGTTTTAAAGGTGGGTCGATACACTGAGGAAGAGAAGCAAACTGTGCAGATAATCCAGGAGATGTTTGGTGAGGGTGCTTCGAAATACACGATGGTGCTTTTCACTTACAGGGATTATCTGGATGACAACGAGACAATTGAGGAGTTTCTTAAAAATGCTGGCAAGGACCTCAAGCAGCTGGTAGAGTCGTGTGGGAACAGGTTTCATGCGATCAATGGAAGAGACCTTAAGGATCAGGAGCAGGCCAAAGTACTTCTGGAGAAAGTAGAGAACATGGTGAAAATAAACAGTGGATGCTTCTCCAATGATTTGTACGAGCTAGAGGTGAAAAGAAGGGCAAATGAAGCGAGGCACCAGAAGGAAATCGAAGATCATAGGAAGAAGAATGTAGCAAAGATGCAGGAGGCGCATATGAAGCAAGTGGAATCCTGCTGTGTATCATAGTGTAGTGGATTTCTCTCGATACATTCTTGCGCCATGTTTCCATGTGTGATAGGAGTGTAAATGTGTCCTCCAAACGAAATGCATTGTTTAATTATACCTTTATATTGTGATTTGGGGGTGGGCTTTGACAAGTACACAACCACCAATAGCTTTATTATGGTGGGAAGCTGTTTGAAGTGAAAATATGTGTACTTTAATATAATAAAATGCTGAACAAATAACTGGATTGTGTTTCATATTGTCACCCTCACACTGCTTTTAATGTAATCACAAGTATAGAAGCCTTCCTTGAGACTAACAGCTGGTTTGCATGTGTGTGTTGACACCATGGTTAATATCGCCCTGCGGTGACTATACACAGTAGGATAACACACTTTACTGGAGCGCTGGAAACGGCGCAGTTCCAACTAAATTAATCCCATGACCACACTGACTACCATTAAACTATTAAAACTTTTTTTCAGTTTTTTAAAGAAAGACCAAAATTAAAACGAGTTAATTTTGTCCTCAATATAAACAAGGTACAGGATTTCTGTTAAATGGTGCGAGTCCAACCAGTTAAACTAAGGAGGAACTTTAAGATACCTTTAAACAGCACACACATTCCAACACAAGCACCATCCCAATGCTGGTCATAGAATCAGTATTTTATTTTTTTAAGGTAATGAGACTGGATTTTGTTCAACTGTAATTACGTTGTTAATAATAAACAAAACACACATGATAAGGTGAATTAGAAAGTTAATTGAAATCGATGTGGAACATAAAGAATATACATTTAAACTTTAATGTTGAGGTATGTTTCCCGCTAAGGACTCTCAGACTTTATCGTTTCATATAAACAATAGGAATATATATGTTTAAGCAGGAATAATAATAGTAGTAGATAATATTCATTAAAAATGAGAAGCAGGTAATGTTATTTTTTATTCTGCTACACTTTAACATCATTTCAGACACATCAGAATATTATAAATGTAATATCATGCATTTTCATTAAAATTCAGGTGGCAATTTTTCTATTTGTGTTTATTAAATAAAGTGTGTTTTATTCATTGATTAAAAATGTTTCCTGGCTTTTTAGTGCCTTCCTTACTTCCTTAGCGATTGTTGCTACCTGCTTCTAAACAACACAGCTTTCTCAATCTTTTCTGCGCTAACTTTGTTTACAAATAGGAAAAAACAATTATTTACAAAAGGGATAGAACTCCCTCGGATCCGGGAAACTGCAGTTCTTTGTATACGACAGCAAGCTTGGTATATTGAGACAAAGCTGAAGCCAGTGAACTTAAAACTTACGATGTTGATTTATGGTTCCTACCAAATTGATTTTCAGGCCATATCGTTTCATATTGCAATGTGCTTCTATTTAAAGGCCACATAAAATGGTTCCTGTTTTAAACTCAAGTTGAAAAAAAAAAAAATTTAGAAACTGTGTTACTCACATTGGTATTTATTTAGTTCTTATTTTCTTAAGAGTTATAGGGGTCTTGTACTAGGGTTTTGTAATAGTTCCACTACTAGTAATGGGAAAGGATAAAATAATTACATGGGGGAGCTTTATACAGCCTTTATTACCAGAGAAAGCTGTATGTCTGTAGGTAAGAGCAAGTGCAGAAAGCTGTCTGTACTTCAGACACCAGGTTTTCAATAAACAATCTAGAACTGCACATAAAAGTGCAGAGATATACATGGTTTATGAACAAGCAACTAAAAATAACCATAGGACTGGCAAGAGATAAGCATGCCTAATCAATATGGCCCATGATTTTTAGACAGCTGCATTTCACTTCACTTTACAACCTTGCATGTTATTTTAAAACATCCTTAACAACTTAATCTTCACAGCAGACTAGTTAATCTTCACAAGGCAACTCATGTATTAAACACACTTTAATTGGAAAATAAAAACACAAATTGACCTCCCTTCTTTAATATAATCCCTCATGTGTGTTAGCCTTAATTCTTGTCATACAATATGATCAATAAAAACAGTTTTTATATGTATACCAAACTTATTATTTTAAAGTATTTCAATCAATAGCTTTTAAATCTAAAGGTCATATAATGTTTGATCATGAGACCCCATATGTACACATTTCATTTGTCTGTTTCACTTGGTGGTTTGTCTGTTTCTCAGAAAACCATATTTTCATCTCCTCACATGACCCTTTGCTGTATTGTCAGCCACCTTAAGTTAATGTGAAAAAGGACCTTCTGTCAGACGTAACAATTGCAAAGCAAACGACATGGTTTATTTAGATTTCCAGAAAGCTTTTGACAAAGTCCCGCATAAAAGATTAATTCTCAATCTGAACGCAGCAGGGATTCAAGGAAATGCATGCACATGGATTAGGGAGTGGTTAACATGTAGAAAACAAAGTACTGATTAGAGGAGAAACCTCAAAATGGAGCGAGGTAACAGGTGGTGTACCACAGGGATCAGTATTAGGTCCTCTGCTATTCCTAATCTACATTAATGATTTAGATTCTGGTATAGTAAGCAAACTTGTTAAATTTGCAGAGTACACAAAACAGGAGTATTGGCAAACACTGTTGCAGTAGCAAAGGTCATTCAAAATAATCTAGACAGCATTCAGAACTGGGCAGACACATGGCAAATGGCATTTAATAGAGAAAAGTGTAAGGTACTGACACAGGCAATAAAAATGTGCATTATAAATACCATATGGGAGATACTGAAATTGAAGAAGGAATCTGTGAAAAAGACCTAGGAGTTTATGACTCAGAAATGTCTTCATCTAGACAATGTGGGGAAGGTATAAGAAAGGCCAACAAAATGCTCGGATATAATGTGAAAAGTGTTGAATTTAAATCAAGGTAAGTAATGTTAAAACTATACAATGCATTAGGAAGACCTCACCTAGAATATTGTGTTCAGTTCCTGTCTCGGTGAGTGTGTCTCAGTCACTTCAAGTCATACAAAGAGCATTTCAAGTGGAGCGATAATATGTATATTTATGAGATATATGTATATATTTATATACTGTATGTGTGCATTGCACAATTATTATTTTTACTTGTTATGTTTAATAAATATGATTTTCTCAAAGTGTCCTTTAGTTTGCATCTTTCAGGTTGATCAACTTTACCAGCAATACTGAAAAATCTCTCTACTTTATTATGAGCATTATTATTGAAAAGTGTTTAAAATTGAAATATTTTTGAAGCTTTCCCATGATTTGAAATTCAAATGCAAATTATTATATTTCAGAATATACAAATGCCAAGTCAAATGCAAATAGTTCAGCAGATTGCATTTAAATTATTATTATTTATTTTTTTAGCAGACACCCTTATCCAGGGCAACTTACAATTTTCACAATTATATCACATTATGTTTACATACAATTACCAATTTATCCAGTTGTTTATACTGAATCTAGGTAAAATACCTTGCTCAAGGGTACAACAGCAGTGTCCCTCACCCGGGATTGAACCCACAACCCTCCGGTCAAGAGTCCAGGTATAATGAGGTATAAACACTGCTGTTTAGGAATGGAGCACTTTTTTTACTATACACACATGCTATTTACATACAAACGTTTCACACGTCTGTGGTTTTACAGACGAGGCTGAAGTTGGCTTCTTATTCACCAGCTTCTTATTCACCAGCTTCTGATTCGCTCAGCTTTTAGTGCATAAATGTACTTGTCTATGTTGAAGAAGTAGCCTTGAATTTAACTGGTTAAATCACTTTGGCCCACCAATTTCTCTGCCTGTACCTGACAAGGGGCAACCCCTATGCAAGCCACACTTGTATTTAGCCTGGCTCAACATGGTCAACAAGGAGCAAACATGCCGCATATGCCAATTGCACAGCTTCTTCGCTGGAAAAAGCCTTGCATTTAAAGGGTTAAATCACTTTGTGCCGCCGATTTCTGTACTTATTCAACGTAGATACATAAAGAGCGAATAGGAAGCTGAGCGATTGGCATATATGGCATGTTTGCCTGCTGTTCTGCCCCAATAAACCACATTGGGCCAGCCTAAATCCAGGTGTAACTTACAGTAGGGGTGCCCCTCGCCAGGTACCTGCAGAGAAATCAGCGGTCCAATGTGATTTAACACGTTAAATGCAAGCCTACTTATTCAAGGTAGATACATAAATAGCAAATCAGAAGCTGAGCAATTGGCATATGTGGCATATTTACCCACTGTTCTTCCCTAGTAAACCACTTTGGGCTGGGGTAACTACAAGTGGGGCTTGCAGAGGGGTTGCCCCTTGTCAGGTACCGGCAGAGAAATCAGCGGCCCAACGTGATTTAACCCGTTAAATGCAAGGTTACTTCTTCAACGTAGACAAATACATTTACCCACTTAAAAGCTTGCGAATAAAAAGCTGGCGCATAAGCGAACTTCAGGCTCGTGTTTTACAGTGTAAATGTATGAGAAGATGACAGACGTAGCCATAATACAGTCAAATTTAATGTCACTTCTGTTAATGTCACACTCTGCTTATTCTCATCACATTGAAATGTCCCGGACCGAATATAATGCAGGCTGTGACTTTGATGTTTTGTGTTTTTAAAATGTATTCATGATCAATGCATTGCTGAGTTTGTTGCGCTCACGTATCAGATGGTGTCTGGAATGATCCAAATGCAATTAAAACAGCGGGTGGAGGCGTGAAATAAATAGGGAAGTAAGCATGATGTGTCTTTCATCAGCTGCAGTAAGTTTCCTTGGCCGACCACTGCGTCTACGGTCCTCAACGTTGCCCGTTTCTTTGTGCTTCTTCAAAAGAACTTGGACAGCACATCTGGAAACCCCTGTCTGCCTTGAAATTTCTGCCTGGGAGAGACCTTGCTGATGCAGTATAACTACCTTGCGTCTTGTTGCTGTGCTCAGTCTTGCCATAGTGTATGACTTTTGACAGTAAACTGTCTTCAGCAACCTCACCTTGTTAGCTGAGTTTGGCTGTTCCTCACCCAGTTTTATTCCTCCTACACAGCTGTTTCTGTTTCAGTTAATGATTGTGTTTCAACCTACATATTGAATTGATGATCATTAGCACCTGTTTGGTATAATTGTTTAATCATACACCTGACTATATGCCTACAAAATCCCTGACTTTGTGCAAGTGTACCTAGAAGAATTGATGCTGTTTTGAAGGCAAAGGGTGGTCACACCAAATATGGATTTGATTTAGATTTTTCTTCTGTTCACTCACTTTGCATTTAGTTAATTTATAAATATAATCTATTAACATGTCTATTTTTGAAAGCATTCTTACTTTACAGCATTTTTTCACACCTGCCTAAAACTTTTGCACACTACTGTATATATATAATATAATATTATGCATGTAAGTTTGTAAATAAACATAAAAGGTTCCAAGTAGAACCTTGAGGTTCTTAAAAGATCCTTATTTGTAAGGTTCCTCATGGAACCCTAGTAAAAAGCTTCTTCGAAGCACCTTAAAAGGTTCCTCCACAGTATCAACCCCAGGAACCCTAAAAGGTTCTTACTAGAACCTTTACTTTTTAGAGTGTATGTCCCAACTATGGTTTCCGCAATACACAGTTTGGGTTTATTCGCGATGTTAAAATGTACTCGCCTGTAGTCGTGTCCATACTTGCTGTCTTCAGTAATGCTGCGTTGCAATGTAGCTCTCCATTTCTTCCTCCGTGCTTTTTAAACAAAACAGACCAGTGCCGCCCACAAGCCAGTCCCCTGCCCTTCATGCACACGCAATGAACGCACGAGGGAGCAGAAGTGTCTTTTGATTCGCCGAGCAAACGTCTTTAATACAAGTTACTTAGATTCGTATTTGGTCAGGTGTTAAATATGATTATAAAATTATACTGTTTATAACTTCAGGTAACTTCAGGTAATCTGTTAAAACCAAACGAAAGAGGATCGCACATCATTATGAAGTAGAACGTATTGATAATAAGAAACCTTGGCCACTGGGGGTCAATATTTTACTGCAAATCGTCATGGCCCAATTTCTATCTGAAACAAATAAGAAACAACGTAAGACTACACGTACCTAAATCCGAGCTGTTTAGATCTGATTTAACTTACTTTGAAAGATCGTGTATTTTAGATGTATATGTTAGTTAAATGTTGATGCCAAGTGTAAAATAAAGATTCAAGTTCCATGTATTTTTTCACAGAATTATTTGTTGGATTACCAGATTTAACGTGGCAGCTAAATGTTGACTTGCCAAGTGTAAAAAAAAAAAACTAAAGACTGAAGAATAATATGCTAGGGACGATTTATAGTATAGCTTTGAAACATTAGCCCATATTAAATACATGAACATGTTTTTCTGAGAATCCTTTTAAATTAAGTCACAATGTATGTAACTTACATTTATTCGAGACAGTTGGAACACTGGAGAAAGCTATACATTGTCGAGTTCTAAAAATTCGACATTTTACATAAACTCGTTTAATATTCTCGACCTTTTGAAAACTTCAAATAATATGAAGAAATCTGATTTCTGAACTCAAAAATCAACTCGAAAAGTAAAACTCAGTTTTAATAAACGTAATTTAAAGAATCACTGTTCCTTTGCATTACACACTTAATTAACATACATACATTCTATAAATATAATACTGTGTTCATCTAGTGTTACCTTTATTATGTCATGATAATGGCATACATAGATCATTTGGATCCTAATATCAAGTAATTACCGTTTACATGCATACAACTGTAGCAGTGTAACAAACCCACCGATGATTGAATTTTAGTATTGTCCTGCACTGCTAACCACGGGATCATCCGCAGCTTTTTTGTTCGTTGCATGACCCAAAGTGCAAGATAAAAAAAATAAAAAAATAATATAATAAATACAAAACAGAATGTGCACAACCCAAACTGATTATCACCCGTGACACAGGCACTTTAAAAATACTAATTTATTTGAAATGATTTTGCTCTGTGAGCTTTTTCCAGTAGTTTTTATTTGGAAATGTGGATTCGTTGAATAAATTGCTCAGTTGTAATGTTATTTCTCAGCTCTGTATTTGCAGTGAAGATTGGACTCTGGAAAGGAGGCAGAGCGCTGTGTATTATTTGAACATTGTTTTGGTTAAATTTGAAGCAACTCATTTGGTCACCGAAGGGCATATTTGTAGCCCCACAGAGCGAGAGGGAGCCTACAGCACAACAGCCGGGCAAACCTCAGCAAGCATTGCACTTGCTGCTGAGGGGAGCACCGCGAAAGCAACTTGTACGTCATCGTCCGCTGAGTCCAGCACAACCCAACGTCCAGACCAAGAAAGGGGAGCCCGTCTCCAATGACCGAGGGAGAGCGGCTCCAGTCTCCAGAAAGAGGGAGACTAATTGCTGCTCCCGCCTCCACCACTAGAGGGAGACCACCTGCTACTCCATTTTGAAGGACATCTGTCCATTTAAACCAGGGCTTCTCAAACTCGGTCAAATGTTACAGCTAACTTGAAATATACAACTGTTCAAGAGCTGAAAACAAGCAAAAAGGTCTAATTAAGCAAATGATCAGTTCAATTAAGGGTCTAGTTAAGTAATTGAGAGTTCGCGGGGTCCCCAGGACCGAGTTTGAGAAGCCCTGATTTAAACTGATGCATTGATTCCAAATAAAACACATGTCCATGTTGCTCAGTTTATTCATAATCATATGAAAAAGGAATGTGTCACAAACACTGAGTATAAAGTCTCACACGTGTGAAAGAATGACTAAAACTGACCACGGTTGCATTGTCTATAAATATTATTATTATTTATTATTATTATTTATTTCTTAGCAGACGCCCTTATCCAGGGCGACTTACAATCGTAAGCAAATATATTTCAAGAATGACAGTACAAGTAATAATACAATAAGAGCAAGATAAATACAATGACTTTGGTTCAAGCAAGTACAAGTGTGACAAAATACAATTCAATAATACAGCAGATAACAGTGATAGTTACATCAGGATATGATTAAATACAAAATATCACAGCAGTATGGAGTAGTGGTCACGGCTCTGGACTCTTGACCGGTGGGTTGTGGGTTCAATCCCCAGTGGGAGACACTGCTGCTGTACTCTTGAGCAAGGTACTTTACCTAGATTGCTCCAGTAAAAACCCAGCTGTATAAATGGGTAATTGTATGTAAAAATAATGTGATATGTGAAATAATGTATAATGTAATATCTTGTAACAATTGTAAGTCGCCCTGGATAAGGGCGTCTGCTAAGAAATAAATAATAAAAAAAAATACTACAGATTAAACACTTGGTAGATTACGGTACTCTGAAGTACAGGATTAAATGCAGTAAAATAGGGAGCAAATAAAGCGCATTTAAGGAAGGGTGATAAGTGTCCCAGGGGAAAAACAGAGGAGTTCTACAGGTGCTGTAATTAAAGTTAGGTAAGCTATATGTAAGGCTGCATTTCATTTTTTTACATATAGTCTCATCGTAATATTTTTACTGCGCATCAACCTGAAGTGGGCGGCGCTAGAACTAACCACAGAACATTTAAAGGAAAGCACAGCTAGCGTTTTATTGCGCTGTAGCAGAAAAAGACAAGGGAGCACAGCTGCTGTTAAAGTGAGTATTTGTACAGCAATTGTATTTGTTTGTTTATTTATTAGAAGAACGTAATAACCACGATTCGAAACCTATTTAGTTTAATAAGAATGAATAATTAACAATTAGAATAACAAGAGTATTTTGTAGTGCATGTATAAGAATACGGGTGACGGGTTAAAGATTCTCCAGATAGTTGGAGCTTGGAACTTATATATATATATATATATATATATATATATATATATATATATATATATATATATATATATAATATATATATATTGTTTGCAGATTAAATCCACTACTACTATTAGTAATATATTTACCTTGAGACGCCTTGTTGGCATGTAATCTTTCATGTTTATACTGTATGTTAGGATTGATTTACGTATTTGCTATGCATTTATGTAGACTTTATCTTTGTTTTTTCAAGCATGCTATAATAGTTCCGAATATTTATATTTCTGTACAGCAAAGAAAGACAGAAATAAAGGCAACATAAAGAACTGGAACAACCAGAGAAGAAATATAAAAAGCCCTTAACAGTAAGTTCAATTATTTCTTTGGAAATGTCAATATTCTTCCATTAAATCTCTTGATCTCGATATCATTTAGTGCAGGATCTCGTGAAAGCTGAAGTCATTACTTCTGTTTTCCTGAGTTAATTTCTCAGGATTTCGACAGTACAGGTCGTTTTGTCGAGATCATGAGATAAATATAATTCAGGAAAACTGGATCAATGACTCAAGCCGCCATGCTATTCAGCAGCTAAAGTGAAAAGATCAAATAATGAGGTATTTAAATTGTTTGTATAATATTTATCATTTTTTTAAAACAATTTAGGGGGAATAATTTTTTTAATACATAGAAATAACTTTTTTTTTTTTTTTTTTTTTTTTTGCAGTGTCTGAAAACACAGATGCCCTCTACAGTCCCTCAGAGTTGAGGCTGGTGCTGGTTGGAAAGACTGGAGTTGGAAAGAGTGCAGCAGGAAACGCCATCCTGGGAAAAAAACAGTTTAAATCTTCATTCAGCGACTCCTCAGTAACAAAGTACTGTGCGAGGGGAGAAGAAGTTGTTGCAGGGAGATGTGTTGTTGTGGTCGACACTCCAGGCTTGTTTGACACAAAGCCTGAGGAGTTTCTTAACAACGCTGACAAGGACCTCAAGCAGCTGGTAGAGTCGTGTGGGAACAGGTTTCATGCAATCAATGGAAGAGACCTAATGGATCAAAAGCAGGCCAAAGAACTTCTGGAGAAAGTAGATGAAATGGTGAAAAGAAATGGTGGATGCTTCTCCAATGATTTGTACGAGCTAGAGGAGAAAAGAAGGGCAGATGAAGCGAGGCACCAGAAGGAAATTGAAGAGCTTAGGAAGAAGAATGAAGAGGAAGTGGAAAAGGCAAAACAGGCGAATGTAGCAATGGAGATAATAGCAAAGATGCAGGAGGCGCATATGAAGCTAATCGCCATGTTGATGGAACACATGAATAAGATAAACGAAGATCATATGGAATTTATGACAGCACAGCTCAATAACTCACAGGCAAAGGAATGCAACTGCTGTGTATCATAGTGTAGTGGATTTCCCTCAATACGTTCTTGTGCCATGTTTCCATGTGTGACAGGAGTGTAAATGCATTGTTTAATTATACTTTTATATTTTGTGATTTGGGGGTGCGGCTTTGAAAAGTACATAACCAGCAATAGCTTTATTATAATGTGGGAAGCTGTTTGAAGTGAAATACAATAAAAGGCTGAAAAATATAACTGGATTGTGTTTCATATTGTCACCCTCACACTGCTTTTTATGTAATTACAAGTATAGAAGCCTTCCTTGAGACTAACAGCTGGTTTGCATGTGTGTGTTGACACCATGGTTAATATCGCCCTGCGGTGACTATACACAGTAAGATAACACACTTTACTGGAGCGCTGGAAACGGCGCAGTTCCAACTAAATTAATCCCATGACCACACTGACTACCATTAAACTATTAAAACTTTTTTTCAGTTTTTTAAAGAAAGACCAAAATTAAAACGAGTTAGTTTTGTCCTCAATATAAACAAGGTACAGGAGTTCTGTTAAATGGAGAGAGTCCAGTCAGCTAAACTAAGGAGGAACTTCAAGATACCTTTAAACAGCACACACACATTCTCACACAAGCACCATCCCAATGCTGGTCATAGAATCAGTATTTTATTTTTTAAGGTAATGAGACTGGATTTTGTTCAACTGTAATTACGTTGTTAATAATAAACAAAACACACATGATAAGGTGAATTAGAAAGTTAATTGAAATCGATGTGGAACATAAAGAATATACATTTAAACTTTAATGTTGAGGTATGTTTCCCGCTAAGGACTCTCAGACTTTATCGTTTCATATAAACAATAGGAATATATATGTTTAAGCAGGAATAATAATAGTAGTAGATAATATTCATTAAAAATGAGAAGCAGGTAATGTTATTTTTTATTCTGCTACACTTTAACATCATTTCAGACACATCAGAATATTATAAATGCAATATCATGCATTTTCATTAAAATTCAGGTGGCAATTTTTCTATTTGTGTTTATTAAATAAAGTGTGTTTTATTTATTGATTAAAAATGTTTCCTGGCTTTTTAGTGCCTTCCTTACTTCCTTAGCGATTGTTGCTACCTGCTTCTAAACAACACAGCTTTCTCAATCTTTTCTGCGCTAACTTTGTTTACAAATAGGAAAAAACAATTATTTACAAAAGGGATAGAACTCCCTCGGATCCGGGAAACTGCAGTTCTTTGTATACGACAGCAAGCTTGGTATATTGAGACAAAGCTGAAGCCAGTGAACTTAAAACTTACGATGTTGATTTATGGTTCCTACCAAATTGATTTTCAGGCCATATCGTTTCATATTGCAATGTGCTTCTATTTAAAGGCCACATAAAATGGTTCCTGTTTTAAACTCAAGTTGAAAAAAAAGTATTTAGAAACTGTGTTACTCACATTGATATTTATTTAGTTCTTATTTTCTTAAGAGTTATAGGGGTCTTGTACTAGGGTTTTGTAATAGTTCCACTACTAGTAATGGGAAAGGATAAAATAATTACATGGGGGAGTTTTATACAGCCTTTATTACCAGAGCAAGCTGTATGTCTGTAGGTAAGAGCAAGTGTAGAAAGCTGTCTGTACTTCAGACACCAGGTTTTCAATAAACAATCTAGAACTGCACATAAAAGTGCAGAGATATACATGGTTTATGAACAAGCAACTAAAAATAACCATATGACTGGCAAGAGATAAGCATGCCTAATCAATATGGCCCATGATTTTTAGACAGCTGCATTTCACTTCACTTTACAACCTTGCATGTTATTTTATAACATTCCAGCAGACTAGTTAATCTTCACAAGGCAACTCATGTATTAAACACACTTTAATTGGAAAATAAAAACACAAATTGACCTCCCTTCTTTAATATAATCCCTCATGTGTGTTAGCCTTAATTCTTGTCATACAATATGATCAATAAAAACAGTTTTTATATGTATACCAAACTTATTATTTTAAAGTATTTCAATCAATAGCTTTTAAATCTAAAGGTCATATAATGTTTGATTATGAGACCCCATATGTACACATTTCATTTGTCTGTTTCACTTGGTAGTTTGTCTGTTTCTCAGAAAACCATATTTTCATACTCCTCCTCACATGACCCTTTGCTGTATTGTCAGCCACCTTAAGTTAATGTGAAAAAGGACCTTCTGTCAGACGTAACAATTGCAAAGCATACGACATGGTTTATTTAGATTTCAAGAAAGCTTTTGACAAAGTCCCGCATAAAAGATTAATTCTCAATCTGAACGCAGCAGGGATTCAAGGAAATGCATGCACATGGATTAGGGAGTGGTTAACATGTAGAAAACAAAGTACTGATTAGAGGAGAAACCTCAAAATGGAGCGAGGTAACCAGTGGTGTACCACAGGGATCAGTATTAGGTCCTCTGCTATTCCTAATCTACATTAATGATTTAGATTCTGGTATAGTAAGCAAACTTGTTAAATTTGCAGAGTACACCAAACAGGAGTAGTGGCAAACACTGTTGCAGTAGCAAAGGTCATTCAAAATAATCTAGACAGCATTCAGAACTGGGCAGACACATGGCAAATGACATTTAATAGAGAAAAGTGTAAGGTACTGACACAGGCAATAAAAATGTGCATTACAAATACCATATGGGAGATAGTGAAATTGAAGAAGGAATCTATGAAAAAGACCTAGGAGTTTATGTTGACTCAGAAATGTCTTCATCTAGACAATGTGGGGAAGGTATAAGAAAGGCCAACAAAATGCTCGGATATATTGTGAAAAGTGTTGAATTTAAATCAAGGTAAGTAATGTTAAAACTATACAATGCATTAGGAAGACCTCACCTGGAATATTGTGTTCAGTTCCAGTCACCTTGCTACAAAAAGGATATTGCTGCTCTAGAAAGAGTGCAAAGAAGAGCAACCAGAATTATCCCGGGTTTAAAAGGCATGTTGTATGCAGACAGGCTAAAAGAATTGAATCTGTTCAGGCTTGAACAAAGAAGACTACGCGGCGATCTGATTCAAGCATTCAAAATCCTAAAAGGTATTGACAATGTCGACCCAGGGGACTTTTTCAACCTGAAAAAGAAACAAGGACAAGGGGTCACAAATGGAGATTAGATAAAGGGGCATTCAGAACAGAAAATAGGAGGCACTTTTTTACACAGAGAATTGTGAGGGTCTGGAACCAACTCCCCAGTAATGTTGTTATGTGGGTAGGCCCCTGTTATTATTTATGTACGATTTGTATTTGTGTATTATTATCTATAACAAAAACATTGTCAATGCAAAAAAACAAGTTAGAAAAACGCAACAGCCGTTTAAAGGGGTGATATCAAACACAAAAGCCCAAGTTAGGAGAAGCAATTAGGCCAATCTTGTCAAGCATCAAGCAAATAGGCACACTTGGAAAGGTGCTGGGGTTCAAGATTCACACAATTCTTGCTTCTAACTTGGCGCCTTTCTTTGACCGCTTTGCTCCACTTGAAATGCGCAGTGGCACAGCGGGCTAAGGTCGTGTGCTCTTCAAGAACGTCATGTTGCAAGTTCAAACAACTGGAAATGCTCTTTGTATGGCTTGAAGTGACTGAGACACACACTCACACACTGAGACACACTCACATACACTGAGACTGTGTGTGTTGTAGTGTGTGTGTTTCTCAGTGTGTGTGTCTCGGTGAGTGTGTCTCAGTCACTTCAAGTCATACAAAGAGCATTTCAAGTGGAGCGATAAAGTGGAGTATATATATATGTATATTTATGAGATATATGTATATATTTATATACTGTATGTGTGCATTGCACAATTATTATTTTTACTTGTTATGTTTAATAAACATGAAGTTCTCAAAGTGTCCTTTAGTTTGCATCTTTCAGGTTGATCAACTTTACCAGCAATACTGAAAAGTCTCTCTACTTTATTATGAGCATTATTATTGAAAAGTGTTTAAAATTGAAATATTTTTGAAGCTTTCCCATGATTTGAAATTCAAATGCAAATTATTATATTTCAGAATATACAAATGCCAAGTCAAATGCAAATAGTTCAGCAGATTGCATTTAAATTATTATTATTTATTTTTTTAGCAGACACCCTTATCCAGGGCAACTTACAATTTTCACAATTATATCACATTATGTTTACATACAATTACCAATTTATCCAGTTGTTTATACTGAATCTAGGTAAAATACCTTGCTCAAGGGTACAACAGCAGTGTCCCTCACCCGGGATTGAACCCACAACCCTCCGGTCAAGAGTCCAGGTATAATGAGGTATAAACACTGCTGTTTAGGAATGGAGCACTTTTTTTACTATACACACATGCTATTTACATACAAACGTTTCACACGTCTGTGGTTTTACAGACGAGGCTGAAGTTGGCTTCTTATTCACCAGCTTCTCATTCACCAGCTTCTGATTCGCTCAGCTTTTAGTGCATAAATGTACTTGTCTATGTTGAAGAAGTAGCCTTGAATTTAACTGGTTAAATCACTTTGGCCCACCAATTTCTCTGCCTGTACCTGACAAGGGGCAACCCCAATGCAAGCCCCACTTGTATTTAGCCTGGCTCAACATGGTCAACAAGGAGCAAACATGCCGCATATGCCAATTGCACAGCTTCTTCGCTGGAAAAAGCCTTGCATTTAAAGGGTTAAATCACTTTGTGCCGCCGATTTCTGTACTTATTCAACGTAGATACATAAAGAGCGAATAGGAAGCTGAGCGATTGGCATATATGGCATGTTTGCCTGCTGTTCTGCCCCAATAAACCACATTGGGCCAGCCTAAATCCAGGTGTAACTTACAGTAGGGGTGCCCCTCGCCAGGTACCTGCAGAGAAATCAGCGGCCCGACATGATTTAACACGTTAAATGCAAAGCTACTTATTCAAGGTAGATACATAAATAGCGAATCAGAAGCTGAGCAATTGGCATATGTGGCATATTTACCCGCTGTTCTTCCCCAGTAAACCACGTTGGGCTGGGGTAACTACAAGTGGGGCTTGCAGAGGGGTTGCCCCTTGTCAGGTACCGGCAGAGAAATCAGCGGCCCAACATGATTTAACCCGTTAAATGCAAAGTTACTTCTTCAACGTAGACAAATACATTTACGCACTTACAAGCCAGTGAATAAAAAGCTGGCGCATAAGCGAACTTCAGCCTCGTGTTTTACAGTGTAAATGTATGAGAAGAAGACAGACGTATCCATAATACAGTCAAATTTAATGTCACTTCTGTTAATGTCACACTCTGCTTATTCTCATCAAATTGAAATGTCCCGGCCCGAATATAATGCATGCTGTGACTTTGATGTTTTGTTTTTAAAATGTATTTTGTCATTCAAACTTGTTTAGTTTTAATCAGATTTGTGTGCTTGTTGTTTTTCAGCAAACACATTTAAATGACCCTTGTTTGCTACATTTTAAAAGATTGTTTTAAACATTACAATGTAAATGTTAACTCAGTAGCTACCATTAAATGTTTCAACCTCGGTGACTTTATTTGATGCGCTATTAATTTTAGGCAACTTGCAATTTTTTTACATTAAACTTGTACTTTTTATTATTATTATTTATTTATTTATTTATTTCTTAGCAGACACCCTTATCCAGGGCGACTTACAATCGTAAGCAAACATATTTCAAGTGTTACAGTAATACAATAAGAGCAAGATAAATACAATGACTTTGGTGTATAGGTATATAAATGTTAATTGCTGTGGATAAATGCATCAGCCAAATCAATTAATATGACATGTAGTTTTCTAGCTTGCTATTTATTAATTTATTTATACACTTATAATATAAACATGTATTCATTTCTACATTTAGTTATTTAAAAATATTTATTTCTAAATGTATTTATTCCTCTATGCATTTATTTAAATTATTTATTTATTTCTATCAAATAAATGATTCCTTTATTTATTTTTAATTAAACGAGGAACGACAATTTATCAGAGATCAGAGATTTCGACAAGGAAGCTACATGCCACTCTTGTGTGCAATTCCATTCTATGGTATCTACCCTAACAAACAGGAAACTAGAAATTTTCACAGGAAATCGAGCTGGTCAGGCTTGGATGTAAGCTTAAAAAATAAATGTATTTCAACAACTGCGCAGTGGCGCAGCGGGCTAAGGTCGTGTGCTCTTTAAAAACGTCATGTTGCAAGTTCAAACCACAGTATCCCCCCACTGCGTTATGTGCTGTTTTAAAACATAAATAATTAGTTTAATATAAATGGTGTGGATATCAAACTGCTTGCATTCCCTGGTTTGTTTTGATGTTGACCAACATGTGGAATCACAGGATTGGTAGATGTCCAGTTATTTAGCTTTCTGTTTGAATAGTCGCTACACACACTTAAAAAGTAGACGGAAGAGGAGAATAACAATTTGACCTTAGTTTGACGACTTATATCTTATTGTGTATAAGAGGTATGTACGTTTTTTTTCGCCTGGGGTCGCTGGCTCTGCTTCGCCTGGGGTCGCTGGCTCTGCTTCGTCTGGGGTCGCTGGCTCTGCTTCACCTGGGGTCGCTGGCTCTGCTTCGCCTGGGGTCGCTGGCTCTGCTTCGCCTGGGGTCGCTGGCTCTGCTTCGCCTGGGGCCGCTGGCTCTGCTTCGCCTGGGGTCGCTGGCTCTGCTTCGCCTGGGGTCGCTGGCTCTGCTTCGCCTGGGGTCGCTGGCTCTGCTTCGCCTGGGGTCGCTGGCTTTGCTTCACCTGGGGTCGCTGGCTCTGCTTCGCCTGGGGTCACTGGCTATGCTTCGCCTGGGGCCGCTGGCTCTGCTTCACCTGGGGTCGCTGGCTCTGCTTCGCCTGGGGTCGCTGGCTCTGCTTCGCCTGGGGTCGCTGGCTCTGCTTCGCCTGGGATCGCTGGCTCTGCTTCGCCTGGGGTCGCTGGCTCTGCTTCACCTGGGGTCGCTGGCTCTGCTTCACCTGGTGTCGCTGGCTCTGCTTCATCTGGGGTCGCTGGCTCTGCTTCACCTGGGGTCGCTGGCTCTGCTTCACCTGGGGTCACTGGCTCTGCTTCGCCTGGGGTCGCTGGCTCTGCTTCACCTGGGGTCGCTGGCTCTGCTTCACCTGGGGTCGCTGGCTCTGCTTCACCTGGGGTCGCTGGCTCTGCTTCACCTGGGGTCGCTGGCTCTGCTTCGTCTGGGGTCGCTGGCTCTGCTTCACCTGGGGTCGCTGGCTCTGCTTCGCCTGGGGTCGCTGGCTCTGCTTCACCTGGGGTCGCTGGCTCTGCTTCACCTGGGGTCGCTGGCTCTGCTTCACCTGGGGTCGCTGGCTCTGCTTCGCCTGGGGTCGCTGGCTCAGCTTCGCCTGGGGTCGCTGGCTCTGCTTCACATGGGGTCGCTGGCTCTGCTTCGCCTGGGGTCGCTGGCTCTGCTTCGCCTGGGGTCGCTGGCTCTGCTTCACCTGGGGTCGCTGGCTCTGCTTCACCTGGGGTCGCCTGCACGCCGTCGTAAAGTGTAGTTGGTGAGGATGGATTTAAATCTCCATCCCAATAAAGCTCGTGGGAATGTGGCTTGAGCTTTAATAAGGTCATTGTTTAACAGGTAATTAAGGCTCCAGCCATAGTTAAAAGACACACTCCTGGCTCAGAGCAGAGAGTTGTGAGGAGAGTGAAGGACAGTAGGAGCGAATGCTACCAAGCCCGCGAACAAAGGTACTTGTTTTTGTAAACGTATCATTATTGTTTGTGTTTGTTTTGTTTTGGCCCTTGTGCAAGTATTTCAAGACTGTGTTATTATTCATATTATTCACATTGTCAGTATTTATTTATTTAGTTCTTATGTTCTTAAGAGTTATAGGCTATATGAGGGTAAGCTCAAAGGTCCTATATGGGTCTTTGTGACAGAAATACAATGATTTTTGGTTGTAAATCTCCCTCCCAACCTGTGAGGGCACTAAGCAGCGAGAACAGAGTCCCTTGGACAGGCTGGTCTGACTGTTCTTTCCCAGGGTTCAAGGGAAGTCGGACAGCTAGAAAGGTGGCAAGACTCCGTTGCAATAAGGCATTGACCCGGAAGGAAAACGACATGGCAGCCGTAGATTGGAGAGGTGGTTGCACTCGTTTACCAAGGGTTCATGTGTGACAGCATAAAAGGGGATGGAGAATCACAATCTGTTAATTCGCATTGGTTTGTGTATATAAACTGAGAAGGACTGTGAGAGACCCAGTTACATGTAAAAAGTACCATGAGTGTTTTGTTTGTTTGTCTTGTAATTGTCTTTTCTTATCTTGTGCATTACTAGACGGCTAACACAGATCTGGAGCTGTCGCCAAGGGCCAGCACTAAACCAGACAACACTGCACCATTGTCACAAATATAAACCTGTATCACCCACCAGGAGCACTACTGCACGAACCCAGGACTGGTGACCGTGTCTGTATTATTGTGGGGAGGATATTGTTTATTATTTTGGGCTGTCTTTCCCATGTTATTTACCGCGTGCTTTACACATTGGTGTGTATTGCCAAGGGATTATTGTTTGGTCGCCAGACCTGGAAAATAAAATAAAAACATTTCCAAACCGGATTACAATTCTCTGTCTGCTTCTTTACCTCACTGCATCACTCCTGCACCTGTTTCCTCTCTGTCACTTTGCCACTTTGTCTTGTATTAGGGTTTTGTAATACAGAGCTCCCTCACTATAACGCGGGCCTCGAGACACACACAATATTAAAGTTACAACCGAAGAGCGTTATAGCCGGGGGAGGGGGTGGAGGGCTCCACAGGACATATAACATGTAATCAATGCTATATTTTCTTACCCCCCCAAAATAAATAACATTCTCACTCGTTGATCATTTTAAAATAGCCTGGCTAAATGGCAGTCGGAAGTTCATTTCAAAGCTACAGACAAGCAAACCAAGTGCAAGAAGCAGAGCAGGTCGGGAGAGGGGAAGAGGGAATGGGCTCGCCCCAGGGTTCCCAAGCGTCTCGTCTCCTGGAGAAAGCTGCAGCTCCTCTCACAGCAAAAAAGTCAATACATTAGGAAAGATAACTACGTAATAGGCCTAACATTTATTTAGTTTTAAAACAAAAGCTGTGTGTCTGTAGGTAAGTGCCAGTGTAGAAAGCTGTGTGTCTGTAGGTAAGTGACAGTGTAGAAAGCTGTGTGTCTGGAGGTGAGTGCCAGTGTAGAAAGCTGTGTGTCTGTAGATAAGTGCCAGTGTAGAAAGCTGTGTGTCTGTAGGTGAGTGCCAGTGTAGAAAGCTGTGTGTCTGCAGGTAAGTGCCAGTGTAGAAAGCTGTGTGTCTGTAGATAAGTGCCAGTGTAGAAAGCTGTGTGTCTGTAGGTAAGTGCCAGTGTAGAAAGCTGTGTGTCTGTAGGTAAGTGCCAGTGTAGAAAGCTGTGTGTCTGTAGATAAGTGCCAGTGTAGAAAGCTGTGTGTCTGTAGGTGAGTGCCAGTGTAGAAAGCTGTGTGTCTGCAGGTAAGTGCCAGTGTAGAAAGCTGTGTGTCTGTAGATAAGTGCCAGTGTAGAAAGCTGTGTGTCTGTAGGTAAGTGCCAGTGTAGAAAGCTGTGTGTCTGTAGGTAAGTGCCAGTGTAGAAAGCTGTGTGTCTGTAGGTGAGTGCCAGTGTAGAAAGCTGTGTGTCTGTAGGTGAGTGCCAGTGTAGAAAGCTGTGTGTCTGTAGGTAAGTGCCAGTGTAGAAAGCTGTGTGTCTGTAGGTAAGTGCCAGTGTAGAAAGCTGTGTGTCTGTAGGTGAGTGCCAGTGTAGAAAGCTGTGTGTCTGTAGGTAAGTGCCAGTGTAGAAAGCTGTGTGTCTGTAGATAAGTGCCAGTGTAGAAAGCTGTGTGTCTGTAGGTAAGTGCCAGTGTAGAAAGCTGTGTGTCTGTAGGTAAGTGCCAGTGTAGAAAGCTGTGTGTCTGTAGGTAAGTGCCAGTGTAGAAAGCTGTGTGTCTGTAGGTGAGTGCCAGTGTAGAAAGCTGTGTGTCTGTAGGTAAGTGCCAGTGTAGAAAGCTGTGTGTCTGTAGGTGAGTGCCAGAGTAGAAAGCTGTGTGTCTGTAGGTGAGTGCCAGTGTAGAAAGCTGTGTGTCTGTAGGTGAGTGCCAGTGTAGAAAGCTGTGTGTCTGTAGATAAGTGCCAGTGTAGAAAGCTGTGTGTCTGTAGGTAAGTGCCAGTGTAGAAAGCTGTGTGTCTGTAGATAAGTGCCAGTGTAGAAAGCTGTGTGTCTGTAGGTAAGTGACAGTGTAGAAAGCTGTGTGTCTGTATGTAAGTGCCAGTGTAGAAAGCTGTGTGTCTGTAGGTAAGTGCCAGTGTAGAAAGCTGTGTGTCTGTAGATAAGTGCCAGTGTAGAAAGCTGTGTGTCTGTAGGTAAGTGCCAGTGTAGAAAGCTGTGTGTCTGTAGGTAAGTGCCAGTGTAGAAAGCTGTGTGTCTGTAGGTGAGTGCCAGTGTAGAAAGCTGTGTGTCTGTAGGTGAGTGCCAGTGTAGAAAGCTGTGTGTCTGTAGGTAAGTGCCAGTGTAGAAAGCTGTGTGTCTGTAGGTAAGTGCCAGTGTAGAAAGCTGTGTGTCTGTAGGTGAGTGCCAGTGTAGAAAGCTGTGTGTCTGTAGGTAAGTGCCAGTGTAGAAAGCTGTGTGTCTGTAGATAAGTGCCAGTGTAGAAAGCTGTGTGTCTGTAGGTAAGTGCCAGTGTAGAAAGCTGTGTGTCTGTAGGTAAGTGCCAGTGTAGAAAGCTGTGTGTCTGTAGGTAAGTGCCAGTGTAGAAAGCTGTGTGTCTGTAGGTGAGTGCCAGTGTAGAAAGCTGTGTGTCTGTAGGTAAGTGCCAGTGTAGAAAGCTGTGTGTCTGTAGGTGAGTGCCAGTGTAGAAAGCTGTGTGTCTGTAGGTGAGTGCCAGTGTAGAAAGCTGTGTGTCTGTAGGTGAGTGCCAGTGTAGAAAGCTGTGTGTCTGTAGGTAAGTGCCAGTGTAGAAAGCTGTGTGTCTGTAGGTAAGTGCCAGTGTAGAAAGCTGTGTGTCTGTAGGTAAGTGCCAGTGTAGAAAGCTGTGTGTCTGTAGGTAAGTGCCAGTGTAGAAAGCTGTGTGTCTGTAGGTAAGTGCCAGTGTAGAAAGCTGTGTGTCTGTAGGTGAGTGCCAGTGTAGAAAGCTGTGTGTCTGTAGGTAAGTGCCAGTGTAGAAAGCTATGTGTCTGTAGGTAAGTGACAGTGTAGAAAGCTGTGTGTCTGTAGGTGAGTGCCAGTGTAGAAAGCTGTGTGTCTGTAGGTGAGTGCCAGTGTAGAAAGCTGTGTGTCTGTAGGTAAGTGCCAGTGTAGAAAGCTGTGTGTCTGTAGGTGAGTGCCAGTGTAGAAAGCTGTGTGTCTGCAGGTAAGTGCCAGTGTAGAAAGCTGTGTGTCTGTAGGTAAGTGCCAGTGTAGAAAGCTGTGTGTCTGTAGGTAAGTGCCAGTGTAGAAAGCTGTGTGTCTGTAGGTAAGTGCCAGTGTAGAAAGCTGTGTGTCTGTAGGTGAGTGCCAGTGTAGAAAGCTGTGTGTCTGTAGGTAAGTGCCAGTGTAGAAAGCTGTGTGTCTGTAGGTAAGTGCCAGTGTAGAAAGCTGTGTGTCTGTAGGTGAGTGCCAGTGTAGAAAGCTGTGTGTCTGTAGGTAAGTGCCAGTGTAGAAAGCTGTGTGTCTGTAGGTAAGTGACAGTGTAGAAAGCTGTGTGTCTGTAGGTGAGTGCCAGTGTAGAAAGCTGTGTGTCTGTAGGTGAGTGCCAGTGTAGAAAGCTGTGTGTCTGTAGGTAAGTGCCAGTGTAGAAAGCTGTGTGTCTGTAGGTGAGTGCCAGTGTAGAAAGCTGTGTGTCTGCAGGTAAGTGCCAGTGTAGAAAGCTGTGTGTCTGTAGATAAGTGCCAGTGTAGAAAGCTGTGTGTCTGTAGGTGAGTGCCAGTGTAGAAAGCTGTGTGTCTGTAGGTAAGTGCCAGTGTAGAAAGCTGTGTGTCTGTAGGTGAGTGCCAGTGTAGAAAGCTGTGTGTCTGTAGGTAAGTGCCAGTGTAGAAAGCTGTGTGTCTGTAGGTAAGTGCCAGTGTAGAAAGCTGTGTGTCTGTAGGTGAGTGCCAGTGTAGAAAGCTGTGTGTCTGTAGATAAGTGCCAGTGTAGAAAGCTGTGTGTCTGTAGGTAAGTGCCAGTGTAGAAAGCTGTGTGTCTGTAGATAAGTGCCAGTGTAGAAAGCTGTGTGTCTGTAGGTGAGTGCCAGTGTAGAAAGCTGTGTGTCTGCAGGTAAGTGCCAGTGTAGAAAGCTGTGTGTCTGTAGGTAAGTGCCAGTGTAGAAAGCTGTGTGTCTGTAGGTGAGTGCCAGTGTAGAAAGCTGTGTGTCTGTAGGTAAGTGCCAGTGTAGAAAGCTGTGTGTCTGTAGGTGAGTGCCAGTGTAGAAAGCTGTGTGTCTGTAGGTGAGTGCCAGTGTAGAAAGCTGTGTGTCTGTAGGTGAGTGCCAGTGTAGAAAGCTGTGTGTCTGTAGGTGAGTGCCAGTGTAGAAAGCTGTGTGTCTGTAGGTAAGTGCCAGTGTAGAAAGCTGTGTGTCTGTAGGTGAGTGCCAGTGTAGAAAGCTGTGTGTCTGTAGGTAAGTGCCAGTGTAGAAAGCTGTGTGTCTGTAGGTAAGTGGCAGTGTAGAAAGCTGTGTGTCTGTAGGTGAGTGCCAGTGTAGAAAGCTGTGTGTCTGTAGGTGAGTGCCAGTGTAGAAAGCTGTGTGTCTGTAGGTAAGTGCCAGTGTAGAAAGCTGTGTGTCTGTAGGTGAGTGCCAGTGTAGAAAGCTGTGTGTCTGCAGGTAAGTGCCAGTGTAGAAAGCTGTGTGTCTGTAGGTAAGTGCCAGTGTAGAAAGCTGTGTGTCTGTAGGTGAGTGCCAGTGTAGAAAGCTGTGTGTCTGTAGGTAAGTGCCAGTGTAGAAAGCTGTGTGTCTGTAGGTAAGTGCCAGTGTAGAAAGCTGTGTGTCTGTAGGTAAGTGCCAGTGTAGAAAGCTGTGTGTCTGTAGGTGAGTGCCAGTGTAGAAAGCTGTGTGTCTGGAGGTAAGTGCCAGTGTAGAAAGCTGTGTGTCTGTAGGTGAGTGCCAGTGTAGAAAGCTGTGTGTCTGTAGGTAAGTGCCAGTGTAGAAAGCTGTGTGTCTGTAGGTAAGTGCCAGTGTAGAAAGCTGTGTGTCTGTAGGTAAGTGCCAGTGTAGAAAGCTGTGTGTCTGTAGGTAAGTGCCAGTGTAGAAAGCTGTGTGTCTGTAGGTAAGTGCCAGTGTAGAAAGCTGTGTGTCTGTAGGTGAGTGCCAGTGTAGAAAGCTGTGTGTCTGGAGGTAAGTGCCAGTGTAGAAAGCTGTGTGTCTGTAGGTGAGTGCCAGTGTAGAAAGCTGTGTGTCTGTAGGTAAGTGCCAGTGTAGAAAGCTGTGTGTCTGTAGGTAAGTGCCAGTGTAGAAAGCTGTGTGTCTGTAGATAAGTGCCAGTGTAGAAAGCTGTGTGTCTGTAGATAAGTGCCAGTGTAGAAAGCTGTGTGTCTGTAGATAAGTGCCAGTGTAGAAAGCTGTGTGTCTGTAGGTAAGTGCCAGTGTAGAAAGCTGTGTGTCTGTAGGTAAGTGCCAGTGTAGAAAGCTGTGTGTCTGTAGGTGAGTGCCAGTGTAGAAAGCTGTGTGTCTGTAGGTGAGTGCCAGTGTAGAAAGCTGTGTGTCTGTAGGTAAGTGCCAGTGTAGAAAGCTGTGTGTCTGTAGGTAAGTGCCAGTGTAGAAAGCTGTGTGTCTGTGGGTAAGTGCCAGTGTAGAAAGCTGTGTGTCTGTAGGTAAGTGCCAGTGTAGAAAGCTGTGTGTCTGTAGGTGAGTGCCAGTGTAGAAAGCTGTGTGTCTGTAGGTAAGTGCCAGTTTAGAAAGCTGTGTGTCTGTAGGTGAGTGCCAGTGTAGAAAGCTGTGTGTCTGTAGGTAAGTGGCAGTGTAGAAAGCTGTGTGTCTGTAGGTAAGTGCCAGTGTAGAAAGCTGTGTGTCTGTAGGTAAGTGCCAGTGTAGAAAGCTGTGTGTCTGTGGGTAAGTGCCAGTGTAGAAAGCTGTGTGTCTGTAGGTAAGTGACAGTGTAGAAAGCTGTGTGTCTGTAGGTAAGTGCCAGTGTAGAAAGCTGTGTGTCTGTAGGTAAGTGCCAGTGTAGAAAGCTGTGTGTCTGTAGGTGAGTGCCAGTGTAGAAAGCTGTGTGTCTGTAGGTAAGTGGCAGTGTAGAAAGCTGT
This sequence comes from Acipenser ruthenus, assembly GCF_902713425.1. Classification (NCBI taxonomy): domain Eukaryota; kingdom Metazoa; phylum Chordata; class Actinopteri; order Acipenseriformes; family Acipenseridae; genus Acipenser; species Acipenser ruthenus. Next base: position 385,299 of record NC_081241.1, on the reverse strand, counting down.
GTGTCTGTAGGTAAGTGCCAGTGTAGAAAGCTGTGTTTCTGTAGGTAAGTGCCAGTGTAGAAAGCTGTGTGTCTGTAGGTAAGTGACAGTGTAGAAAGCTGTGTGTCTGGAGGTGAGTGCCAGTGTAGAAAGCTGTGTGTCTGTAGATAAGTGCCAGTGTAGAAAGCTGTGTGTCTGTAGGTGAGTGCCAGTGTAGAAAGCTGTGTGTCTGTAGGTAAGTGCCAGTGTAGAAAGCTGTGTGTCTGTAGGTGAGTGCCAGTGTAGAAAGCTGTGTGTCTGTAGGTAAGTGCCAGTGTAGAAAGCTGTGTGTCTGTAGGTGAGTGCCAGTGTAGAAAGCTGTGTGTCTGTAGGTAAGTGCCAGTGTAGAAAGCTGTGTGTCTGTAGGTGAGTGCCAGTGTAGAAAGCTGTGTGTCTGTAGGTGAGTGCCAGTGTAGAAAGCTGTGTGTCTGTAGGTAAAGTAGTGAGTAGTGATGTGTGTTTGTTGTTCAAGTTATTAGAAATCAGGAATCAGGTGCTGAATCTGCTCTATCCCACTGTGCACATGACTGCAGTCTGCAAAGAAGCAGCAGCATTCATATCTTCAGGTTTAGCTCTCACTCCCACAGCTCTTAATCACAATGCTGGACGTCAACCCTTTCTTTGTTTTATGGGAAGACACACGATGGGAAACCTGCTTTACTGTTAAGTACATTTATGCAAAATATTTTACCATTCTCATAATTATGCTCATTTGATTTCTCCAAACATCTGAATTATATGCACATATATTTGTTATTTGCACAACAAATCTGTATTCCGAAAGTTAAGAATCAGGTCTGTTTTGGAGGATGATTGCAGGTGTTTTATAATCATTGGTCAGTACAGGCTTTTATAAAATATGATGCAGGTATATAGTGTACCTCACGGATTACAAACAACTAAATAGATCAAATAGATTCATTATGTGGTTTGCAACTTTAGAACAGAAATGTCTTAGTTGTACCAAACCTGATCATTTTAAAATCATCATTTCTTTTTTTTTGTTCGTTTGTTTTGTTATATATGCAAGGAAAGGGTTTAGTTTGCTAAATAAACAAACTCCTGGTGACTGCAAAGAGTTTGCTAAACCAGCACAGGAAATAACTTCTTTTATCATTCCACTTTAAAATTAAATTATGAATTCCACTTTCTTTTGTTTTACTTCTTTATATTTACCAGACTGTGGGAGAGTGTGGGGAATTCACTGAACACACGGGAGACGGAAAGTTTCTTTGAGAAGGATTTATTTATACACCAGGGATGCACTCTGGAGGTCTACCAGCAATGGGATTCCCCTGAGTTGTTGATACACATTTATTTACAGAAATAATAAGTCCATAATGAATAGGAGAAATAAAACAGAAAGCAAACACTGTAAACAATTACAAATAGAATGCTGCTTTAAGCAGGGTCCTGCCTCCTCCACTACTCTGCGAGGTACGATTGTTAATGACACTCTGTTATACCCTCAGTACACTATAGCAGGGCTGTCCCAGAGACTGTACTTATCCAGTATGACTTCATGGAAATCTAATCTGTCGGCTGTCTTCTTCAGCCGGGCTTGCCTGCCCTCTTTGTCGCGGCCGTTTGCTGCAGTATCAGGAAACCGACAACCTGGTGTTTTCCACTCGCTCCAGATACTGACATTTTTTTATTTACACCAGTTCCCCGAGCAGAGCTCCCCATGTGTTGTATGGAAGGGCCAGCCCAGAGGAATAACAGAACAACATTTGTATTGGTCAACCGTCCCCCCAAGAACCCGCCTCCCGACCATTCACAGAGATCCACGTGACACACCCTCATGCAACTTCTCTGTGTCATCACCATGATTGGCAGGCGGGTCCTACAGGGCTTCTGTCCCCGTCCCCCCCCCCCCCCCGGCAGGATCATGCATGCGCCCAATAGCCAGCACAGGTCTCTCCTGTTACACATCCTCCCCCTTAGAATGGCACCACCGGTCCATTCAAAAATCCTTCAGCCCCATGCCTTCCCGAGAGAAAAAAATCTGCATTTTGATGCAGTTTTCCTGCTCGGTGGACTACCCTGAAGGCATAGGGCTGCAGCACCAAGTACCAACATGTGATCCTGGTGTTGTTATCCTTCATGTAGCAGTGAAGCCATGCTAAGAGGGCATGATCCGTGACCAAGGAAAAGTGTCACCCCAGGAGGTAGTACAGACGTTAATAAAGTTTGAAATAAAGAGAAAGTCACATTTGTGTATATGAAGTTATGTAAGTGCATAAACATGAATAAATAAAGGCATGCCTGAATTGCAAAAGGGACAGGATGTCTTGATTGAGGGAGATCGGTGCTGCCTGAGTGGGTGTAACTTATTTCTGAACTGCTTCCGATGCCTTGAGTTGCCTGGTAGTAAACTGCAAGGTACTTCTTACTGGATAGGGCTAAAAGAACATTTTTACTCAACAAGCAAAACATTTAGGCCTACCAAAGCAGTTTGATTTCACATTATTATTAATTAGTCATTTAGCAGACGCTTTTATCCAAAGCGACTTACAGAGACTAGGTGGTGAACTATGCATCACAACTGCTGCTGCAGAGTCACTTCCAATAGGAGCTTGTTTGTTTTACATCTCATCCGAAGGACGGAGCGCAAGGAGGTCAAGTGCTTTGCTCAGGGTCACACACAGTGAGTCAGTGGCTGAGCTGGGATTGAACCTGGAACATCCTGATAACAAGCCCCTTTCTTTAACCCCTGGACCACCAAGCCCACATTATGCATGGGATTGATTTAAACAGGCGTGTGCTAACAGAAAGACCCAATTTGGGATCAATGCGACAAAGATGAATAAGCAAACGAGCTGATGTTAGGTTATTATCATAATACTGGTTCCCTGAAATAGAAATGTAAGCATTACAGAATGGGATATATCTCTTATAGCCCGAATTTCCGTAGCACTTCTATCAAATCTGCTCCTTAAGAACCCTGTATGTGTCAGACGTCGTCTCTGCTCCCAGGAGATAAATATGACTGTCGCATTAGGGTCAGTGGCATTTCCTCTTCAGTCCTGCTGCGTTGGAGTGAACACAGCAACATTGAAGTGTAATGGTTACATGTCTATTCCAGGGAACCCGGGTTATAATAATAACCTAACACTCCCTGTAAAGTACGAAATGTAACCATTACTAAATGAGATACAATACCCAAGCCGTCACCAGTGAAGGACTTGCAGCACCGACATGATTGAGACAAAATAAGCTAATTTTTGTTTCCAAAATATCTAAACGTTCTGTTCTATAGGAACTTTAATAGGAGCAACTGCAGGGAAAGGGCACTCCACAGATATGCAAGTACAGTATAATATGCATGAGAGTTTCTGTGTGACAAAACTCAAGTTTCAGATGAAGAGAGCTGTTAAAATGATGGGTAACTTTACATGTGCAATGCAGGCCCTTCAAGTTTCATTTGTGATCTTTTATTTAAACTCCACCATTATCATTATCAAGAAACTTTCATGATTACTGTGCACTTTCAGTTTCGATTTATTTTAAAATCTACCATTTCCCAGAAATGCATGTTTTGTTATTATGCAGGAAGCAGCTGTGATCATATCTTCAGGAAGCACAGGTTTGGCACTAACTCCCACAGCTCTTATTTACAATGCTGGATGCCAAGCCTTTGTTATGTGGGAAGACACATGATGGGAAATTGCTTTAGTGTTAAGTAGTGTTAAGCAAAATATTAGACAAAACATATATAGGTAACATGGATACAAAATACCCCAGTCTCATAATGATGCTCATTTGATTTCTCCAAACACCTGTATTATCTACTCATGTATGTAATCTGTACCTAACCATGTGATTGTTATTAGCAGAATAAATGTGTATTCCAGTTAAGAATGTGTAAATACATTGTGAGGCTCCTCACTGGCCCTGGCTGCTTTCTGCTTCACACAGGCTTGCTTCAGTGTGCTGCCTTTCTGACTGATCCTGACAAGGCAACTAACGTATTAAACATATTTTAATTTGGAAAAAAAACACAAATGGACCACCCTTCTTTAATATAATCCCTCATGTGAATTAGCCTTAATTCCTGTCATACAATATGATCAATCAAAACAGTTGTTTATATGAATTTAAATACATATGATTGCTACTCAAACTGGGGGTGTACTTGTTTTAAAGCATGTATTTCTGACATTAGTAAATCTGTATAATTGTGTGTATATATATATATATATATATATATATATATATATATATATATATATATATATATATATATAGTGCCTATAGAAAGTCTACACCCCCTTTCAAAATGTTCACCTTTTGTTGCATTATAGCCTGGAATTATATATATATATATATATATATATATATATATATATATATATATATATATATATATATATATACAGTGGCTCTCAAAAGTATTCAACCCCCTTGGACTTTTCCACATTTTATTGTGTTACAACATGGAATCAAAATGGATTTAATTAGGAGTTTTTGCCACTGATCAACACAAAAAAGTCCATAATCTCAATGTGAAAAATAAAATCTACAAATTGTTCTAAATTAATTACAAATACAAAACAGAAAATAATTGATTGCATAAGTATTCACCCCTTTTGCTATGACACACCTAAATAAGCTCTGGTGCAACCAATTGTCTTTAGAAGTCACATAATTAGTTGAATGGAGTCCACCTGTGTGCAATTAAGGTGTTTCACATGATTTCCAGTTAAATACCCCTGTCTCTGGGAGGTCCCACAGTTGGATAGTACATTTCCTAACAAAAACTACATCATGAAGATGAAGGAACATTCAAAGCAAATCCGGAATAATGTTCTTCAAAAGCACAAATCAGGAGTAGGATATAAGAACATTTCCAAGGCATTGAATATCTCTCAGAGCACAGTAAAGTCCATTATTAAGAAATGGAGAGAATATGGCACAACTGTTAATCTGTCTAGAACAGGCCATCCTCAAAAACTGAGTATATGGGCGAGAAGGGCACTAGTCAGAGAGGCCACCAAGAGGCCTATGGCAACTCTAAAGGAGTTACAGTCTTACATGGTTGAGCTGGGAGACACTGTGCATATGGCAACAATAGCCTGTGTGCTTCACAAAACTGGCCTTTATGGGAGAGTGGCAAAAAGAAAGCCATTGTTGAAAAAAACACATAAAATCTCGGCTAGAGTTTGCCAGGCATGTGGGAGACTCTGAGACCAAGTGGAAGAAGATTCTATGGTCTGATGAGACCGAAATAGAGCTTTTTGGCCTCCATGCTAAGCGCTATGTTTGGCACAAGCCTAACACCGCACATCATCCTGAGAACATCATCCCTACCGTGAAGCATGGTGGTGGCAGCATCATGCTATGGCAATGCTTCTCTGCGTCAGGGCCTGGAAAGCTTGTGAAGATAGAGGGCAAAATAGATGCAGCAAAGTACAGAGAAATCCTGGAGGAAAATCTGCTGAAGTCTGCAAGAGACCTGGGACTTGGGAGAAGATTCATCTTCCAGCAGGACAATAACCCTAAACATACAGCCAAAGCCACACTAGAGTGGCTTAAAAACAAAAAGGTCAATGTTCTGGAGTGGCCCAGTCAAAGCCCGGACCTCAATCCAACTGAGTATATGTTGAAAAGTTTGAAAATTGCTTTTCACCAAAGGTCCCCATCCAACTTGACGGAGCTTGAGCAATTTTGCAAAGAAAAATTGCAGTGTCCAGATGTGCAAAGCTGGTAGAGACTTATCCAAACAGACTCATGGCTGTAATTGCTGCCAAAGGTGCCTCTACCAAATATTGACTCAAGGGGGTGAATACTTATGCAATCAATTATTTTCTGTTTGTATTTGTAATAAATTTAGAACAATTTGTAGATTTTATTTTTCACTTTGACATTATGGACTTTTTTGTGTTGATCAGTGGCAAAAACTCCTAATTAAATCAATTTTGATTCCATGTTGTAACACAATAAAATGTGGAAAAGTCCAAGGTGGGTGAATGCTTTTGAGAGCCACTGTATATATATATATATATATATATATATATATATATATATATATATATATATATATATAGTGCCTATAGAAAGTCTACACCCCCTTTCAAAATGTTCACCATTTGTTGCATTATAGCCTGGAATTAAAATGCATTAAAATAGTTTTTTTTCATTTATCTACACATCCTACCCCACAACTTCCAAGTGAAAAAAATATTCTAGAAATTTTCAGAAAATTAATTTTAAAAAAAAACTGAAATAGCTTGGTTGGATAAGTGTCCACCCCCCTTGTAATAGCAATACTAAATTAGCTCAGGTGTAACCAATCACCTTCAAAATCACACAATTAAGCAGTTCCTGTAGGTTCCCTCTGCTGGGTAGTGCATTTCAAAGCGAAACTCAACCATGAGCACCAAGGTGCTTTCAAAATAACTCCGGGACAAAGTTGTTGAACGGCACAGATCAGGGGATGGGTATAAAAAAATATCAAAGGCCTTGAATATCCCTTGGAGCACGGTCAAGACGATTATTAAGAAGTGGAAGGTGTATGGCACCACAAAGACCCTGCCTAGATCAGGCCGTCCCTCCAAACTGGATGACCAAGCAAGAAGGAGACTGATCAGAGAGGCTACCAAGAGGTCAATGGCAACTTTGCAAGAGCTACAGGCTTTTATGACCAAGACTGGTCAAAGTGTGCATGTGACAACAATATACAAAGCACTCCACAAATCTGGCCTGTATGGTAGGGTGGCAAGAAGGAAGCCATTACTCAAGAAAGCCCACTTTGAATCCCATTTGAAGTATGCAAAAAAACACTCAGGAAATTCTGTAGCCATGTGGCAAAACGTTTTGTGGTCTGATGAAACTAAAATGGAACTTTTTGGCCTAAATGCTTGGAGCAAACCCAACACAGCGCATCACCCAAAGAACACCATCCCTACTGTGAAGCATGGTGGTGGCAGCATCATGTTATGGGGATGTTTCTCATCGGCAGGGACTGGGGCAGTTGTCAGGATAGAAGGGAAAATGAATGGAGCAAAGTAAGAGAAGTCCTTGAGGAAAACCTACTGCCCTCTGCAAGAAAGCTGAAACTGGGACAGAAGTTCACCTTTCAGCATGACAACGACCCAAAGCACACAGCCCAAGCTACACTGGAGTGGCTAAGGAACAAAAAGATAAATGTCCTTGAGTGGCTCAGTCAGAGCCCCGACCTAAATCCAATCGAAAATTTGTGGCATGACTTGGAGATTGCTGTCCATCAACGCTCCCCAAGGAACTTCACAGAGCTTGAACAGTTTTGGTCAAATATTGCCAAATCTAGGTGTGCAAAGTTGGTAGAGACCTATCCCAACAGACTCACAGCTGTAATTGCTGCCAAAGTTGCTTCCACCAAGTATTAAATCAGGGGTTGGAGATTTATCCAGTTATGATCTTTCAGTTTTGTATTTTTAATATATAATTTTTTTTTCTCAATAAAAACTTTTTTCCCCTTAACAGTGTGGAGTATGGTGTGTAGATAAGTGGGGAAAAAATCCTCATTTAAATGCATGAAACTCTGAGGCACTGACACAACAAAATGTGAAAAAAGTTCAAGGGGGTGTAGACTTTCTATAAGCACTGTGTGTATATATATATATATATACAGTACTGTGCAAAAGTTTTAAGCAGGTGTGAAAAAATACTGTAAAGTAAGAATGCTTTCAAAAATAGACATGTTAATAGTTTATATTTATCAATTAACAAAATGCAAAGTGAGTGAACAGAAGAAAAATCTACATCAAATCAATATTTGGTGTGACCACCCTTTGCCTTCAAAACGGCATCAATTCTTCTAGGTACACTTGCACACAGTTTTTGAAGGAACTCGGCAGGTAGGTTGGCCCAAACATCTTGGAGAACTAACCACAGTTCTTCTGTGGATTTAGGCAGCCTCAGTTGCTTCTCTCTCTTCATGTAATCCCAGACAGACTCGATGATGTTGAGATCAGGGCTCTGTGGGGGCCATACCATCACTTCCAGGACTCCTTGTTCTTCTTTACGCTGAAGATAGTTCTTAATCACTTTCGCTGTATGTTTGGGGTCATTGTCATGCTGCAGAATAAATTTGGGGCCAATCAGATGCCTCCCTGATGGTATTGCATGATGGATAAGTATCTGCCTGTACTTCTCAGCATTGAGGAGACCATTAATTCTGACCAAATCCCCAACTCCATTTGCAGAAATGCAGCCCCAAACTTGCAAGGAACCTCCACCATGCTTCACTGTTGCCTGCAGACACTCATTCGTGTACCGCTCTCCAGCCCTTCGGCGAACACACTGCCTTCTGCTACAGCCAAATATTTCAAATTTTGACTCATCAGTCCAGAGCACCTGCTGCCATTTTTCTGCACCCCAGTTCCTGTGTTTTCGTGCATAGTTGAGTCGCTTGGCCTTGTTTCCACGTCGGAGGTATGGCTTTTTGGCCGCAAGTCTTCCATGAAGGCCACTTCTGACCAGACTTCTCCGGACAGTAGATGGGTGTACCAGGGTCCCACTGTTTTCTGCCAATTCTGAGCTGATGGCACTGCTGGACATCTTCCCATTGCGAAGGGAACTAAGCATGATGTGTCTTTCATCAGCTGCAGTAAGTTTCCTTGGCCGACCACTGCGTCTACGGTCCTCAACGTTGCCCGTTTCTTTGTGCTTCTTCAAAAAGAGCTTGGACAGCACATCTGGAAACCCCTGTCTGCCTTGAAATTTCTGCCTGGGAGAGACCTTGCTGATCCAGTATAACTACCTTGTGTCTTGTTGCTGTGCTCAGTCTTGCCATGGTGTATGACTTTTGACAGTAAACTGTCTTCAGCAACCTCACCTTGTTAGCTGAGTTTGGCTGTTCCTCACCCAGTTTTATTCCTCCTACACAGCTGTTTCTGTTTCAGTTAATGATTGTGTTTCAACCTACATATTGAATTGATGATCATTAGCACCTGTTTGGTATAATTGTTTAATCATACACCTGACTATATGCCTACAAAATCCCTGACTTTGTGCAAGTGTACCTAGAAGAATTGATGCTGTTTTGAAGGCAAAGGGTGGTCACACCAAATATGGATTTGATTTCGATTTTTCTTCTGTTCACTCACTTTGCATTTAGTTAATTGATAAATATAATCTATTAACATGTCTATTTTTGAAAGCATTCTTACTTTACAGCATTTTTTCACACCTGCCTAAAACTTTTGCACAGTACTGTAAATACTATACTTTCTCACACAGGATCACCATGCTATATTATTGAAATGTATGTGTTCATGGAACTGTGTATATATGGGGTCTCATAATCAAACATTAAATGATCATTAGATGTACATAATCCAATTGACTTACATACTTTAAAATTATATATATATATATATATATATATATATATATATATATATATATATATATATATATATTAGCTCAAAGAGCCAGCTGCCCAATGTTTCGATATGTTGTACATATCTTTCTCTCTATATATATATTATTATTATTTATTTCTTAGCTGACGCCCTTATCCAGGGCGACTTACAATTGTTACAAGATATCACATTATTTTTTACATACAATTACCCATTTATACAGTTGGGTTTTTACTGGAGCAATCTAGGTAAAGTACCTTGCTCAAGGGTACAATAGCAGTGTCCCTGACCGGGGATTGAACCCACGACATTCCAGTCAAGACATATATATATATATAGGTTTGATATATAAATACTATTATACAGATTTACTAATGTCAGAAATACAGAAATACATGCTTTAAAACAAGTACACCCCCGGTTTCAGTTGAAATCATATGTATTTAAATTTCATATAAACAACTGTTTTGATTGATCATATTGTATGACAGGAATTAAGGTTAATTCATATAATGGATTATATTAAAGAAGGGTGGTCAATTTGTTTTTTTGTTTCCCAATCAAATTAAAATATACGTTAGTTATTTAATAAGTTAGTTGCCTTTTCAGGATGAGTCAGAAAGGCAGCACAGTGAAGCAAGCCTGTGTGAAGCAGAGTGAGGAGCCTCACAATGTAAATACACATTCTTAACTGGAATACACATTTATTCTGCTAATAACAATCACATGGTTAGGTACAGATTATATACATGTGCAGATAATACAGATGTTTGGAGAAATCAAATGAGCATCATTATAAGACTGGGGTATTTTGTATCCATGTTACCTATATATGTTTTGTCTAATATTTTGCATACAACTACTTAACACTAAAGCAGCTTTCCATTATGTGTCCACCCATTAAACACAGGTTTAACGTCCAGCATTGTAAATAAGAGCTGTGGGAATGAGTGCCAAACCTGTGCTTCCTGAAGATACGATCACGGCAGCTTCCTGCATAATAACAAAACATGCATTTCTGGGAAATGGCCGACTTTAAAATAAATCCAAACAAAGTGCACAGTAATAATGAAACTTACATTTCTGGGAAATGGTTGACTTAAGAACATAAGGATCAGAGCACCCTGCTGCAGCACTGTCCCAGCGAGCCATCATGAGACAAGAGCACAGGTTCAGAGCACCCTGCTGCAGCACTGTCCCAGCGAGCCATCATGAGACAAGAGCACAGGTTAAGAGCACCCTGCTGCAGCACTGTCCCAGCGAGCCATCATGAGACAAGAGCACAGGTTCAGAGCACCCTGCTGCAGCACTGTCCCAGCGAGCCATCATGAGAGAAGAGCACAGGTTCAGAGCACCCTGCTGCAGCACTTTCCCAGTGAGCCATCATGAGAGAAGAGCACAGGTTCAGAGCACCCTGCTGCAGCACTGTCCCAGCGAGTTATCATGAGACAAGAGCACAGGTTCAGAGCACCCTGCTGCAGCACTGATCCAGTGAACAATCATGGGGACAAGAACACAGGTTCAGAGCACCCTGCTGCAGCACTGTCCCAGCGAGTCATCATGAGACAAGAGCACAGGTTCAGAGCAACCTGCTGCAGCACTGTCCCAGTGAGCCATCATGAGACAAGAGCACAGGTTCAGAGCACCCTGCTGCAGCACTGTCCCAGCGAGTCATCATGAGACAAGAGCACAGATTCAGAGCACCCTGCTGCAGCACTGTCCCAGTAAGCCATCATGAGACAGAGCACAGGTTCAGAGCACCCTGCTGCAGCACTGTCCCAGCGAGTCATCATGAGACAAGAGCACAGGTTCAGAGCACCCTGCTGCAGCACTGTCCCAGCGAGTCATCATGAGACAAGAGCACAGGTTCAGAGCACCCTGCTGCAACACTGTCCCAGCGAGTCATCATGAGACAGGAGCACAGGTTCAGAGCACCCTGCTGCAGCACTGTCCCAGCGAGCCATCATGAGAGAAGAGCACAGGTTCAGAGCACCCTGCTGCAGCACTTTCCCAGTGAGCCATCATGAGAGAAGAGCACAGGTTCAGAGCACCCTGCTGCAGCACTGTCCCAGTGAGCCATCATGAGAGAAGAGCACAGGTTCAGAGCACTCTGCTGCAGCACTGTCCCAGCGAGTCATCATGAGACAAGAGCACAGGTTCAGAGCACCCTGCTGCAACACTGTCCCAGCGAGTCATCATGAGACAGGAGCACAGGTTCAGAGCACTCTGCTGCAGCACTGTCCCAGCGAGTCATCATGAGACAGGAGCACAGGTTCAGAGCACCCTGCTGCAGCACTGTCCCAGCGAGTCATCATGAGACAAGAGCACAGGTTCAGGTTACAGGAGGGAACATAGCTGTACAAAAATACCATTATAATAGAAATAAACCAAACAATAAGCCACCTCAAAGACAGGGCACTATATTGTAAGAACACACACTCTTTGTCAGATGCAAAGCGCCGTGAGATTTTTATGCAGCCATGGCAGCCTCATGAGAAATATGAATTACCAAAGCAGAAGAGCTCACACAACAAAGCTGGCTCATTTAGGAGGGAATGACTCACCCAGTTTACCTGGTTGCTTTATTCAGCAGTTGATGACGGAGCCGACTGCAAATACTGCATAGTTTGGGGTAGAAAAACAGGACAACATGCAGAGAAACTTGACAGGTTATACAAGTCCTTTACAAATCTGGGGTTCAGCAGTTACAAAACTGAAAGAATATCAGAATTTTACAAAGCAGCAGTAATATTTGGCAATGACTTCATATCTGTGATGCAAGTAACTAAAACACCTGCACATTCTGCAGCAGTTGAATTCATACAGAAAAAGTGGGAAAAAACCCATGCCAAAGCTATTACATTTTTAAAAACGATTTTCATATTTTAGTAACTCCAAGTATTGCTTATTACGGCTGTACTCTTAGTATGTTAGTTAAATTGACCTGCAAATGCATGTCCTCAGGTATGTTATAAATGTGTTGAGGTGGCGTGGGGTCACAGGGATTTTGTGAACCAGTCAATCTACAAGACTAGACCTGCCCCTGTTATTATAAGTAACACTTTGTGCAGTTCCTCTCACAACAGAAGCAGCTACACCTTCCCGGAGAGGATTCGCGTCACACAGCTCCAGTTTCAGAACAAGAAGTAAGCGTAAAGCGCCATCGAGTGGTTCAAGTGAGTATTTCAAATGTATTTACTTATTTTGTATAATGCTACTCTGTCTGTTCAGAAACATGAAACCCAGACATCAGAAAATACTCTAAATGACAAGTTTGTTTATTTATTTATTTATTTATTTATTTATTATTAAGAAGCTCAGATCAGTGCTTTTCAATACTGGCACTTCCGGGAGATGTTATTTTACTGTACGTTGGGATAACGATGTGGAAGTTCTTTACTTATTCATTTCCGTATTCGTTTTAATCACTGTATTCTATAGTTATAGCCAGCGGTCCAGGTAAGCTGCGTACCTGCCGTTTTTTTACGCATGAAGAAAATCCGCACTAAATTTAAATAGGTAAACACTAAAAATAGGCAAACAATTTTGCGGCACAGCTTGTCTGCCTCCCCTAAAACTTCCACTAACAACTACATCTCCCAGAATGCAATGTCTTCAGTTACTAGGAAACTGTACACAAGGAAAAAAACAACCCAACTAACATGATCCAATCTCTGGCTAGCACTGTTGTCTTTACAGCCAATCACAGTAAATAAGGAAAATTGTAAGCTACACAGGTTGAAGCGTAAACACCCCAGGCCAGCTACAAATCCAACTGGAATTATCGTCAGAGGCAACCGCTAAAACATGTGCCTAGAATATTAAACAGACTGTTTTATAATTTATTAATGCTTTTCCTTATTTTATTTATCTGCATGTCTTTCTATTGAAGTTGTAACATGTTCATCGGGTTTAGAATGTAATGTATAAATAGAAGTTATGTTTCTGTGCTTGTCTTCATATACAGTTGTCCTGCGTTATACCGCCCCCTTTATAACGTAACCCCCGCATGCCGCCAGCTATTCTCTCTGAACAAATGTCACCAATCTAAAAACAGTGCTATTGTGCCCGTTTTATCACCACCCCGCTGTCCGCCACCCGCCAACTTCCCAAGCCAAGCAAAGGTAAATATAAGCATTGTAGTTTCAATCATTGTAGCGCCAGCGAAACAATCACGGCCAATTAAAACAACAAAGTCATGCAGTTAACCTTTGACTCGCGTTCCTAATTCGTTGTTCACTGAACGTTCATACCAATGTCATCAACACTCCCGATCCCAAAGCAAAACAGAAAGTACAACACGGCGAGTCGACCCTACATTTAACACCAGAGCAAAAGAAACAAATCTGCATGTATGCGTCTGAAAATAAGGAAGCAAGTCAGCAAGATTAACATGCCCTCGCAAATGTGAGGCATGTTAATCGAAGGACAATTGGAGACATTCTAATGAAACAAATGGCTTACCTTGATGGAACGGGTCGATTTGTTTAACCTGAAAAAAATTACGTAGTCTAAAATAAGTGACTTTTATAAACCACGTAAATGTTAAAACAAACTAAGTGTGCTTGTTTACGTGCAAGTTTTGCACAGATGAAGGTTGACTTAAACTAAAGCGTCCGTTTTGTAAAGAGCAGAATAGTTTTTTGTTTTACTTTTCGTTTTAAAAAAAATATTTGCCTGTACATATTCAATTTTTTTTAACTGCTTAAAAAAGAATGCTGTTGAGCTTAAATTGCTTTGTGAAATAAATAGACGGCACCGTTCAATGGTGTTCAGCAGGCTTACAGCCGCGCCACAAACAGTGAAGTAGTGAAGTTCAAATGACAGTGTAAAAAAAAAAAAAAAAAACGCTTTTTTGTTTTTTTATGGAATTGCTGTTTGGGTGATTTTGAAACTTTACTTTATTTTATTTAAGTATTTAAGTATTAACTGTTTCTCAAAGGTAACCATATATGTTTCATTCAGATGGGAAAAGATGATAAAACGTCACTAGTAGACCTACTGTTGTGTTAAGAACTAGTACTGTAGTTTTTTTAAAAAAAAATAATGTTTTATTAAAATGCTCTGGAGATACTGTAATTGCATAACTGAAAAAGTAAAACGTTTGAATTTATTGCAAACATAGAAGGTTATGTGTGTGTTATTTATTTATTTATTTATTTTGACCCTCACTATAACGCCACCCTCGCTTATTGCTCGTTTTTGAACGGGCAATACATCAAATTTAACAACTACGTCAAATATTGAAGCAGTTTATATATTTCTAGTGGTTATTTAAAGATTACAACAATACTACTACACGACTACGACTGGTGCACCCGCTCCTCCTCTTTTGACAGCCTTCAACAAGAAAGTTGTTATGGAAATCCACGCCTTCAAAAGCACACAGAATATATGCTGATATTCTGGAAGACAAGACTCCCTTTTCAAAGCGCGTAGAAACAACCAATCAGCAGCGACAGCGCTTCCCGCCAGCTTTTGTCGAAATTCTCTTTTTATAATTATTTTCTATGAACATTAGTTTATGGATAATCTTGTTTGTTTTTAAACCAATTACTATTATTTATTTCTTAGCAGACGCCCTTATCCAGGGCGATTTACAATTGTTACAAGGTATTTTTTTTTTTACATACAATTGCATTATTGTTTTACACATTATTTTTACACACAATTACCCATTTATATAGCTGAGTTACAAGAAAATTACACTTACAAGAAAAAAAGACTATTCTATAGTCCATTCATTTTAATTCTGTACATGGTCTTGTTGTACTAGTGCTCAAATACACACTCGATAAGAGCTAGGTGTTTATTTGGTTTTGTGTGTTTTGATTTGTGTATTATTAAAAATAGTGCAACCGCGCTTTGAAAATCCATTTGTGTGCTGGGTCGCAGTTCTTAAAGGGGCAACGAACCTGAGTGAGTGGCAAGCTCGCTCACAATCTATATATATATATATATATATATATATATATATATATATATATATATATATATATATATATATAGCAGCGGCATCTACTTATTAAACTAAATATCGCCTTATAAAACTGACTAGTGCGTATGCAATGTTGAAACTCGACACAACAGATGCATCTCACCACAACCCTCCGATTTCAGAACAAGGTCGGGTTTGAATTCTATTGTGTTCGCCACGGACTGAAGGACTGCGGCACTGTGCAAACTGACACGGAACTCGTTTAGTCCACATATCATCTAATGCTGGTTTACAATCTAGGAAAATTATTCAGGTTACCGTCATCGGTGTGAAAACAGCCTCAGAGATTATTGGTCAGCTTCTCTTGAAGACCGCAAAGACTGAGTAGGATCATTTCCTACACAAAAAAAAAAAAAAAACAGTGTTTATCTGTTCCGTGAATCCGCCCTCAGATGTGGGAAATCAGTCTGCCTTCAATTCACAAATGTAATTTCATCTCAAATGTTACTATAAATGGCTATGTTCAATGTAATGTTTATGGCAAATAAAGTACAAAATATATGTTACAATCAAACAGTCTTCAGGGAGTATTTTTTTTTCTAAGTGGAAGGATACATAATACATTTCCTATGTTTTCCCTAAAAAATCCAGGGCGTGCGGTAAGGATTGTCTTACGTGGGTTATTTCTTATGTATGGAATAGATTGTGTATGCATTAATACAATTAATTCAATATAAATGATTAATCAACTGAGTTTATAGCACAAAATTAAACAAACATATTCCTAGTCCCCCCCTCTCCCTTTTGACATCATCCGTGTTGTATTGTTGCAGTGTCTGTGCTGTTTTAGGTAGCTCAGTTGTTGAAGTGCTGGGCTGCAGTGGAAGGTACTGGTGTAAAGTAGATGAACTCTATTTTTTTGCAGTGTCTGAAAGCAAAGCAGAATCAAATGAAGAAACACAAAGGGAGACTCCCTCCCCTGAGCAAGCCCGACACACTCTGCCTGAGATCAAGGGCTGGAATAAGTTCCGCAGGAAACACTATCCTAGGCAGAAGAGAGTTTAGATCTAAGGTCGATGCTGCCTCAATAACAAAACAGTGTTTGCTACTGAAAACATTGCTGTGGTTGTCACACCGCAGGCTTGTATGACACAGAGCTCTCTTCAGAGAAAGTTAAACATGAGGTTGTGGAATGTGTTTCTCTGTCTTCCCCAGGACCCCACGTGTTCCTCTTGGTTAGGGTTAGGGTTAGGGTTGCTGGTGGAGGCGAAGATCAAGGAAGTGGAACAGAGGTTAAAGCAGCAGTATGAAGAGGAACTGCAAAGGAAGGAACAGGAGCTGAGAGCCAAGTACCAGAAGGAACTGGAGGAGCTAAGGAGGAAAATGGAAAAGAAGTTAGAAAAACTAGAAGAGCAGATTAAAGAACTGTCAGAAACGCATTGGCAAGAGCTGGAGGAGTTCAAGGTTCACAAGGTCAACCAGACCAATGCGAGAGAAGAGGCAGAACTTTCTATCACATTTGATTATGCTGCAAGACTGCTGAGCAACATTACCCACATGTTCACAGATTGGAAGTTATAAATATGTCAGCTTTATGCTGACAACACACACTTAAACACAGCATGTTTTGTAGAATTGTGTAGAAAAACAGAATTACCTACATGGACTTGAGTACTGCACACAGGTGAATCATGTCCCTTTGCAATTTAAATAAAACCATAAGGGTTCATTGAAGGGAAGTCATCTTTTTACATTACCTGGTACATTCAGTGGTTAATAAATATATCTACTATTTATGTTGTTCGTACACATTGAGAATACAACCTGTAAGGAAACGTTTTAGAATGGTTCTGATCCTTTTGAAAACTGTTAGAATGAGACGACAAGGAGTTATCACTGAATCAATGCTGGTCAATATTGCATTTCTTGGATATGCCTTTTTGGGCAAATCTGAACACAAGTTTCTTTGAATGAAAATACCCATTAAAAAGCTCAACACCGGGCGCCTTACCGGGATGGAATGCTCTGTGTGAGCACTGGGGTGACGAGTCTGTAAGGAGACTGACTCTGATGAGAAACCAGGGGAGGACTCTTTTAAATTGCTATACTATTGTTGTATTTCTACTTTGTAATCTTGGTGTTTTATTGATCTTAACCACACTTCAATTCCAAACTATTACACTGTAAACACTGCGTGGATCTGCAGGGGACAGACACGCTCACTCACATCCTTGTGGAGGTTTATTTTGTGTATTTCAGTTTGTTGTGTTATCTGGTTATTGTCTATATTGGGTCACTGTTAATGATTTGATTTATCTGTTTATAGTTTTCTTTGAGCTGTCTTGTTGTAGTTAATGTATTTTATCTCTATTTTTGATTGTAGTGTGATTCATGTTCACTAATGAATGATTGTGTTTGAGTTTTATTTTCTTACTCCACGGGGGTTGCAGTGGGCGTGTCTGCCCCCAGCGTTTCCTATACCGCAGTGAATAATTAATCGAGCTCCATTGGTCTCATTTATTGGTATGGTCTAAGATCGCTAACTGCCCTGTTTTAATTAACTATACTAATAAATTGTTTGTCCTGAGTTGCTGTTCCTGGTGTCTTTGTGACGTCACTTCATACACTCTCCCTTCTATAAATAAAACTACCGGATCATCCGGTTAAACAAAGGTGGTGGTATCGGCTCGCTATTGCGTATTTAATCCAGTAGCCGTGAACGAGCAGGTTCATTACAGTACCTTGCTCAAGGGTACAGCAGCAGTGTCCCCCACCTGGGATTGAACCCACGACCCTCCGGTCAGGAGTCCAGAGCCCTGACCACTACTCCACACTGCTGCCCATGTTTTGAGTATCGCAAATATTCTTTAAATGTGCCTTAAACCTTCCTTATTAACATTGGTACCGACACGAGCACAGAGCCCACTGTACGTAAATATGTTCACTTGTAATAATTGCCATGAAAATAAATTGCTACAGTCCTCGTGAAAATAAATGAATTTAAGCCCTGAGTATAAGTATTAGCAAGTATCCTTTTAGAGTTATATCAGCTCAAAAACAGAAGAGTTTAGCTTTTCGTTGTCCTCTTCGACTCGGTTAACTTCTTAATTAGTTAAAATGGCCCTGGCTATTATTTTGCTATTTGCTTAGTTGCTGTGACGTGATAGATGTTATAAGCCAAGCACTTTTACTGACACGTTCCCAGAACACATCTTAAACACTTGAACAGAATTATTAGTAACACGTACCTTTCTCGTTTGCATTTTGTAACACAACAGCTATTATCGTAATTTTTTTCTTTCAACAAATTCAAATTATCGCGATAACATTGGCAAGGCTGTTGCTATGATGTTTTTATAGGCGGAACAATTTTAAAACATAGTACTATTGCAGCTTTTAGCAAGAAAAAAGAGAATGTTTCATTCAACAGCGTTACATTGTCAGGCTAGTCGCTGCACTTCCGATGTCACAAAACAGGAACACTTTCCTTTAGCCCTTTAACTCATCACAGAAACTGCCCTGGGGGGCCCCTGGCGGGCTCGGCCGGTGTAGTATCAAATTCAGAGCCCCCTGTGTGTTGTGCGCATGCGTGCCTTGCTCGTTTAATCAAAGCGCGTTCCCGGCGGTTTGAATGTTCCGCGGATACGCGCAGATCTTGACATTCATGTTACGCTTCCGTGAACTCCATGCACGTTTAATAATTCAGCAAAAAACAAACAAATAAAACACATTACCTTTCAAGTTGAAATGTGATATCTAAATAAACAACACCTATGAACACTGCGTTGCTCATAATGTGACATGCGCACAAAAAAGCAGGGGCACTGAATGACGCCCCTGTTTGAGACTCGTATCAGAATTGAGTAAATGATCATGTTTTTCATCTTGCTGTGTCCGTGTCTCGTCTTATTAATGTCTGACAGGTGAACAGCCTTCCTCCCGGCCAGGAGAATGCAGAAGGGGAGACAGCGCGTTTGATGTGATGTCATGCTTGCAGTTCTGAGCGCTTCCACGGGCGGCGCTTCGGCGCTTTCAGATCCTGTTTGAGACGCAAGTTCTGACAGAGCGATTTCTACACCGAAGTTCTATTAACACTTCGAAGAATATACTTTATTTGTGTGCGTGGTCTAGAAAGCCAGTGTATATCTGTGTTATATATATTTGAGCTGATCCTATTTAAAAGATATTACCAAAAACAAACCAAAGAAAACTGCATGCATAACAAATCGACGTATAAGAGAGGAAGGAAAGTTTTCAAAAGGAATAGAAGATAGATAGCGATGGATACCGGAGCCTCAGCGCCGGATCCGTGTAAGTATTTACTTTTACATATTCTGTGTAGAGCTCCTGCTGTAATAAAGAGTATGTGTGGCCAAAAAGGGCTTATTCTCAATTAGATTGTGTTTGGTTGTCTAAATATATGAAATGCACAGGATAGCCACGGTTTACTTTCGATTTCTGAACGGCCATTTTAGGCAAATGTGTTGTTTTATTGAAACTGCGTAATTCATGTATTAGTATTCAATCAGGTTTACTGCAGCCCCCTACTGCAGACCCCGACTCGAATCACTTCTGAATAACCCTTTAAATCAATTCCAATTCCTTTTATTGCACAGGCTGTATTGAACAAACACACACACGCCTTACATGTGTCTGATGAGTTTATGTATGTTTGCTCAATAAAGCTGGTCAGGAGTCTTTGTGATTCCAGGCAGAGACTTCCTTCCTCGCCTCCAGGATTCAGTAACTACTTAGTAACTCTGAGAGGCGACTCGCTTGAGACTGTGAAAGGAGCTTTATCTTCAGTCCTGGGTTACAGAGGTGAGGGGGTATTCAAACTGGGCAATTCAGATCAGGGAAAAAAAACGGGAGTAAAGTTGATAAAAAGTTTATCAAAGTAAATAAATACAGTTTCAACAGATGACTTGTAAAATGCAAAACATTTCTGCTTATTGATGTCTAAAAAATATCACTCAATTAACTCTAAACAAAGTGCCTCATTCACTACACGGCAGTGTTTTGGACATTATACAGTGAAAAAGGAAGATCACTTCACGCAGTTTCATACAGTGATAAAGGAAGATCACTTCACGCAGTTTCATACAGTGATAAAGGAAGATCACTTCACGCAGTTTCATACAGTGATAAAGGAAGATCACTTCACACAGTTTCATACAGTGATAAAGGAAGATCACTTCACACAGTTTCATACAGTGATAAAGGAAGATCACTTCACGCAGTTTCATACAGTGATAAAGGAAGATCACTTCACGCAGTTTCATACAGTGATAAAGGAAGATCACTTCACGCAGTTTCATACAGTGATAAAGGAAGATCACTTCACGCAGTTTCATACAGTGATAAAGGAAGATCACTTCACGCAGTTTCATACAGTGATAAAGGAAGATCACTTCACGCAGTTTCATACAGTGATAAAGGAAGATCACTTCACACAGTTTCATACAGTGATAAAGGAAGATCACTTCACGCAGTTTCATACAGTGATAAACACCTTATTCACTAAACTTAATAGATGCAATAATACAGTGGAGTAACCTCCTAATCAGCACACACCTTGTAACACACCGTATGTACCAGGCTTTCCCAATCCTGGACCTGTATGTGTGTTGAGGATGTAGTGTGTGTGTGTGTGTGTGTGTGTGTGTGTTGCAGATGTGTCGTGTGTGTGTGCTTGTATGTGTGTTGCGGATGTGTCGTGTGTGTGTGTGTGCTTGTATGTGTTGCGGATGTGTCTGGGTGTGTGTGTGTTTGTATGTGTGTTGTGGATGTGTCGTGTATATGCTTGTATGTGTGTTGGGGATGTGTCGTGTGTGTATGCTTGTGTGTTGCGGATGTGTCGTGTGTGTGATTGTGTGTGTGCTGCAGATGTGTCGTGTGTGTGTGTGTGTGTGGTCTTGTATGTGTGTTGCAGATGTGTCTGGGTGTGTGCGTGTGTGTGCTTGTATGTGTGTTGTGTTGTGGTTGTGTGTGTGTGTGTGCTTGTATGTGTTGCGGATGTGTAGTGTGTGTGCTTGTATGTGTGTTGCGGATGTGTCGTGTGTGCTTGTATGCTTGTGTGTGTTGTGGATGTGTGGGTGTGTGTGTGCTTGTATGTGTTTTGAGGATGTGTCGTGTGTGTGTGTGTGCTTGTGTGTGTGTGTTCTTGTGTGTGTGTTGTGGATGTGTGTGTGTGTGTGTGTGCTTGTATGTGTGTTGTGGATGTTTGTGTGTGTGTGCTTGTATGTGTGTTGTGGATGTGTCGTGTGTGTGTGTGTGTGCTTGTATGTGTGTTGTGGATGTGTCGTGTGTGTGTGTGTGTGTGTGCTTGTATGTGTGTTGTGGATGTGTCGTGTGTGTGTTTGTGTGTGTGTTGTGGATGTGTCGTGTGTGTGTGTGTGCTTGTGTGTGTGTGTTCTTGTGTGTGTGTTGTGGATGTGTGTGTGTGTGTGTGTGCTTGTATGTGTGTTGTGGATGTTTGTGTGTGTGTGCTTGTATGTGTGTTGTGGATGTGTCGTGTGTGTGTGTGTGTGCTTGTATGTGTGTTGTGGATGTGTCGTGTGTGTGTGTGTGTGTGTGCTTGTATGTGTGTTGTGGATGTGTCGTGTGTGTGTTTGTGTGTGTGTTGTGGATGTGTCGTGTGTGTGTGTGTGTGTTCTTGTATGTGTGTTGTGGATGTGTCGTGTGTGTGTTTGTATGTGTGTTGTGGATGTGTCGTGTGTGTGTGTGTGTGTTCTTGTATGTGTGTTGTGGATGTGTCTTGTGTGTGTATGTGTGCTTGTATGTGTGTTGTGGATGTGTCTGGGGGTGTATTTGCTTGTATGTGTGTTGTGGATGTGTCGTGTGTGTTCTTGTATGTGTGTTGTGGATGTGTCTGGGTGTGTCTGTCTGGGTGTGTGTTTGTATGTATGTTGTGGGTGTGTGTGTGTGCTTGTATGTGTGTTGTGGATGTGTCTGGGTGTGTGTGTGTGCTTGTGTGTGTGTTGTGGATGTGTGTGTGTGTGTGGGTGTGTGTGTGTTCTTGTGTGTGTGTTGTGGATGTGTCTGGGTGTGTGTGTGTGTTCTTGTGTGTGTGTTGTGGGTGTGTCTGGGTGTGTGTGTGTTCTTGTGTGTGTGTTGTGGATGTGTGTGTGTTGTGGGTGTGTGTGCTTGTATGTGTGTTGCGGGTGTGTGTTTGTGTGTGTGTCAGTGTGTGTGTGTGTTGTGTGTGTGTGTTGTGGATGTGTGTCTGGGTGTGTGTGTGTGTTTGTGTGTGTGTTGTGGATGTGTCTGGGTGTGTGTGTATATTTGTATGTGTGTTGTGGATGTGTCGTGCTTGTGTGTGTGTGTGTGTGTGTGTGTGTGTGTGTGTGTGTGTGTGTTGTGGATGTGTGTGTGTGTGTGTGTGTGTGTGTGTTTGTGTGTGTTGCGGGTGTGTCTTGTTTCGTGATCGGCACTGGTAGTGAGCTGCTCTATTTATGTTGTGATTTAGTTGAAATCGCCGGGTTTCCAAACGCGGTTCTGTTAACACACCTTGAGACATTCAGTGAAGGTACCGCTCTTAAGTGAATATGGTTAGTATAACAAACACCTCCCCCGCGGTCTAAGGGGAAGCAATTTAAATACATGTCCATGCATTAACATTATTCATTGTATTTAAATGACTCTCACGCGGTACCTTGTTCCACACGATTCATTGCGTGCACGAGGTCGCTAGGTTTGATCACAGATCATTCTCAGAGGTCCTCCTGATTTTTTTTTACAGGTTGTGTTAGAATTGATGCAGCATTTCCAGGGTATACACCTCAAATCAACAGCAGCCTTCTCAATAAACCATAATATAATATTCAGATTAGTACGATCTGTCCTGAGAAAATACAAAACATAATTGTCAACTCTTAAACAATTGATGATTTTATTAACAGTGCATTTTAAGATATGTATGGAAATGCATATCACTCAAGAGACAAGAGACAAAATGGTTATTGCCTTTGGAAAAGAAGGTACAATGAAATTAGCTATTTACACCATGTTTATTGTTTACAAATCATGCACAAAAGTGCCTTCTGTGGCCACAACATAGCGTTTCATTTTGAATTTACCAGCTTTCCTTGATGAAAATTAATCCACGTCTGGGAGGTTTCTAGACATCCTCTGTTTTTGACCCACTCTGAGGACGTCTGGTTTTTAGTCCTGTGTGAATCACGCTTTAGAGAGGAGTTGCTGGGGGCTGCTGTGGCCGCACAAAATCACACTGATGGCCCCATTTGAGAAACGTTGGTCTAAAACATCAAAGTATCGACACGTATACTATACTAATAAAATCAGTGAACATTATTGCAAAACAAAGCACTGTAATACGGTATCTGACAATTTACAAAATACAATTCCACAAAGCTCCCGTGCGTTCTCAATCTGCCACAGTAATCGGACAGGTTTTCCTTTTATTTATTTATTTATTTATTTATTTATTTATTTATTTATTTTTTGTGCTGCGTGGGTTAACCTGAGACACAAACAACATCATGAAAGCCATCACAAACTGGCTTTGGGGTGCCGCAAAAAATCTTGTTTCAGCTTTTTAACAGAACTGTAATGATATGAATCTCTTGCTTTCTTGTATTTAACATGGTTACACTGGGCAGTTAACTAACAGCATGTCTCCTTGTCTCATTGCAGCAAGAATAGCAGAAGCGAATATTCTGGTATCGCATGACCAGTTTAGCTGTTCAGTGTGTCTGGAGCTATTGAAGGACCCAGTCGCTATTCCATGTGGACACAGTTACTGTATGGGGTGTATTAAGAACTGCTGGGATCAGACTGATCATACAGGTGTCTACAGCTGCCCCCAGTGCAGAAAGTTCTTTACTCCAAGGCCTGATCTGTGCAGAAACACCATGCTGGCCGAACTTGTGGAGGAATTAAAGAAGACAGGACTCAATCCTCCTCCTGCTCAAAGTTATGCTGGACCTGGAGATGTGCCGTGTGATTTCTGCACTGGGAGAAAGTTCAAAGCTGTGAAATCCTGTTTGACGTGCCTGGCCTCTTACTGTGAAACACACGTCAAGCCACACTATGAGGGGGCTGCTTTCAAGAGGCACAAGCTGGTCAATGCAATTGGGAATCTGGAGCAGAAGATTTGTGCTGAACACCAGAAGGTTTTGGAGGTCTTCTGTAGAACCGATCAGACGTGTATTTGCTTGTTGTGTTCACAAATTGAACACAGGAGCCATGATACAGTCTCAGCTGAGAAGGAAAGGAGTGGGAAACAGGTAAGGGTTTGAACCATTTCCTTGTAGCTATCCTAGAAGATAAGAATTCCCAGGGATATTTAACATGTCTGTTTACTAGGTTATACAGTTTCACATCAGATCAGATTTTAATTGTATATTAGTATATTTAAAGAGCCGTTATATTTTAATTGCTCTACCTAACCTCAAGGCCGTAGCCAGCTATGAGGCACACGAGGCACAGGCCTCCTTGTGCTCCGTCTTTCAGGTGAGACGTAGTTGTAAGTGACTCTGCAGCTGATGCATAGTTCACACACCCTAGTCTCTGTAAGTCGCCTTGGATAAAGCGTCTGCCAAATAAACAAATAATAATAATAATAATGATGATGATAATGATAATGATAATGATAATAATAATGATATTGATAATGATAATAATCCGTTCTGGTGTATTTACAAGCAATCGTTAAAGTGGGGTGGTTAAAAAAAAAATAACATAATAAAAAAATAATATAATATAAATATAAGAACTGACATTCGCTCTATCAGAGGCTTTGTTGAGTTGTTGTTTGAACCAAAAAAATAATCCCTCTTTCAGTAAACACTGAGCTGAGAAACCCCACAAACAGGACTGTGAACTAGTGTGGTTTAATGAAATTACATCAAATTGGCTACCTCTGCTTGTATTGTATTAATTATTACAGTATGCCGTGTGTAACAAAAAAACAAACATTTGCGTGTCAAAGAAACGTGCCCGGATCAGCCAGCTGCAGTATACTGGAGAATATCGTGTTCTTACAGACAAGTGAATATGTAAGTTAAAAACAAAACAAAACAAAAAAAAACCTAAAGATATTTTCATTACTATGGTGTTTGAAAAGCTATTCTGGGAAAATCTGTCAAGTTCCGTTTCAATCACAGCATGGTTTTACACCGGACAATCCGGTTTTCAGCTTTATGTCCGGTATTTTTATTTTGAAACGCCCAGCTTCTAAGAACCACAATTGAATGTTATATTGTGTGTTTTCATTGGTTAGTATATGTGTCATTTATTTAATCTCGCAATTATATTGGTCCTGTGAATGCCCGCAAAGGGCTCTCACTAAAAGCCCGGTGTTTCGAGTGTGACGTCAAGAAAAAACAAACAAGGAAGATGACCGGTTATGCGCAGTGAAGGGATTTGACAAGCGCGCCACATTCAAAACTAATGCAGCTACTCATCAGGTTTGCCACCTGCGTTCTGTACATTTGTTTGCTTAAATATGAACTATACCGCAGCACAGGAACGCTTGTATTATTGTATTCACTTACTCATTAATACTATATTCATTATCAATAACGAGTCTTAACAAATCTCTTGTGGTATGTTATAGTATTAGTTTGCATTGCATTTCCCTTTACAATATTATTTCTCTATATAGTATGCAATGGCTATCTTATACAATTTCACTAGCTGTGTAAAATGTCTGCCCACAGTGAGAGGTGTGTTTTCACCACAATTTGCAATTCTGTTTTAAATTCCACGAGTGTGTGAATCCTCCCTATTGAACTGTAATATAGCTTTAAATCCCACGGGCAAGAACAACCCTCCGTTTCTAATTGTAATCTCGTTTTAAATCTCACAAGCGTGTGCAATCTGTGTTTATTGATTTAAAACATGAAATCAAAAGCCCTAAATATCCATTAAAGAGAAAGCTGCTTCAGTTTCCTAGGTGCTTAACAAAACAAACATGTAACACATGCTAGATCAGCCATCATTCACTGTTACTAGTATGAAACAGTACCATCTAGTGGACAGCTACTGTGGATCAAGTGTCTTTTTGTATTTCTGGCAGCGGTGCACTAGATGGTGTTGTATCTTACTATTATACACACATGTTGTCTGATCTAGCCTGTGCTACAGATGTCTGTGGCTTGCAACTAGAACTGAAGAGCAAAATATATTTGACTCAGAATTATTGCACACATTGTAAAGAGGTAAGGGGACAAGAAAACATAAAATATATATAAACTAAATTGATTCTGTCAGTTTCAATAGCATACTTAAACAGGCATGTGTTGGGTGTGACAGGGTATCACTCAATGCCCCATCAGAAATGTCACTGTGTCACTGTGTTTCTACACAGAAGCAGCTGGGAGAGACACAGACAGAAATACAACAGAGAATCCAGGAGAGACTGAAAGACGTGGAGGAGCTGAAACAGGCTGTGGAGTCACTGAAAGTGGGTATTGACAAGAGGGGGTTATTATTATTATTATTATTATTATTATTATTATTACACCGTGTAACAATTTTTTTTTGTTCCTGGGTAGTAAGTGTTATTTCCTAATTGCTTATGCCTCAAAAGTATAGAAAATGGCTATTATTCCCCACAAACTTTGCTTTTGTGACCAGGACAGTGATATTTTGAAATTTACCTATTTTCCAGAACATACCAGATTCAGTGCTGAGTAAACTTGGAGTAACTTCTAGAACTTTCTAGAACTTTCCAGTAATATAAATAGTAGTATAAATAGAGGGGCCTAAGTGGATACATATCTGCATTTTTCTGAGATGGCATCAAGGTCATAGGAGACTTAAAAATGGTGGCATTCCTGATGGGTCTCCAAGGCGGTTTTACCAAGTTTCCCTGCTATCTTTGCCTTTGGGACAGCAGGGACACCAAGGCGCACTGCCACAGGCGGGACTGGCCACAGCGGACAGAGTTCTCTGTGGGGAGGAACAACGTCAAGTGGGAGCCACTGGTGGACCCCCGGAAGGTGCTGATGCCACCACTGCACATCAAATTGGGACTTATGAAACAATTTGTCAGAGCTCTAGATAAGGAGTCGGCAGCCTTCAAGTACCTTCAAGACTTCTTCCCTAA
The DNA here is from genome assembly GCF_902713425.1 of Acipenser ruthenus. Classification (NCBI taxonomy): domain Eukaryota; kingdom Metazoa; phylum Chordata; class Actinopteri; order Acipenseriformes; family Acipenseridae; genus Acipenser; species Acipenser ruthenus. The sequence continues at coordinate 357,923 of NC_081241.1, read as the reverse complement.
GCAGTCTGAGGCAAAGGTCAAAGCCGGTGTCTTCGTAGGACCACAGATAAAGAAGATCCTGGAGTGCAATGAATTCCCCAAGAAGCTCACTAGTAAGGAGAAAGTGGCTTGGAACAGCTTTGACGCAGTGGTTCGGGGCTTCCTGGGCAATCACAAGGCCGAAAACTATGTGGAGCTGGTTGAGACTCTGGTGAAGAACTACGGCACAATGGGCTGTAGGATGTCCCTCAAAGTCCATATCCTTGATGCTCATCTTGATAAATTCAAGGAGAACATGGGAGCGTACTCGGAGGAGGAAGGCGAGCGCTTCCACCAGGATATACTGGACTTTGAACGCCGCTACCAAGGACAGTATAACGAGAACATGATAGGAGACTACATTTGGGGGCTGATTCGTGAAAGTGATTTACAGTATAATCGTAAATCTCGAAAAACTACTCACTTCTAAATCTTTTGTAGTCATTTTTGTATTACTTTAGTATAAATACATGTTAATTTGGATTCATATGTTGTTTTTTTCTGACTTTATGTGAACGAAAAGACACACATTTGCCCGTTTTCTCATTGGAAATAGGTACATTTCAAAATATCACTGTCCTGGTCACAAAAGCAAAGTTTGTGGGGAATAACAGCCATTTTCTATACTTTTGAGGCATAAGCAATTTGGAAATAACACTTACTACCCAGGAACAAAAATTGTGTTACATAGTGTTATTAACAGATGGACTGGAACACATCTACAGAAGTTTACTGTCTATGCCTGATGTGTTTTTGATATCAATTCTAACCATGTCTCCTCTACTGTGTTCTTTCACTCAGAGATCTGCATGCATAGAAATAAAGGAAAGTGAGAAGATCTTTACTGAGCTGATCCGATCCATTGAGAAGATCCACACTGAGGTTATTGAGCTGATTGGAGCTAACGAGAAGGCTGCATTGAATCAGGCTGAAGGACGCATGAAGAAACTGGAGCAGGAGATTGCTGAGCTAAGGAGGAGAAACGCTGAGCTGAAACAGCTTTCAGAGACAGAGGATCACATCCATTTTCTACAGGTAACATCACTGCTTGTTAGAAAATCTCAAGTCCATAACTGAGACGGTTTCAGACAAACCCCTCCAATTGAATGAATCCTTGCTTTTCCCCAGGAATGTTTTGGACCCCATTCTGTTTCACTGAAAACTCCTTTTCTCCACTTTCCTGTTGTAGAATTTCCAGTCTCTCTGTGCCCCTCCTGAAGCTGGAGACTTACCCAGCGTTACTGTCAATACAGACATCTCTTTTGGGGCTGTGAGGAAAGCTGTATCTGAACTTAAAGACCATATTGAGGACTTCTGCAAGGGGGAATTAGTCAAAATAACCACAACAGGTTGGTGTGAAATAGATTCCTTTGTTAGAGATTTCTGAAATAGACCACGGCTTGAGGAGGGACAGGACTTGCAAGACATCAATAAAGACCTCTTGCAGATTGCTGGCTATATGAATATTGCAGCAGGGAGGAGGGAGGAGGGAGGAGGGAGGAGTGGGAGGCAGCAGGGAGGAGGAAGAAAGGAGGCAGCAGGGAAGAAAGAGCAGGGAGGATGGTAAATGGAGGAGAGAGCAGGGAGCAGGGTGGAGGAAGCATGGAGCAGGGAGGAGAGAGCATGGACGAAGGCACAGGGAGTGTGAATACTGCAGATGTTTTATTTCAAATGATTTCCCCAGGTTGAAAAGCCCCACCTCATTTACAGTGACATCCCAAGTGATGAGAGCAGGAAGGAAGAGAGTTTCTAAAGACATTACATGAGACAACAACACAATAGCATTCAAACAGAGACGGAGGGATTCACACATTAAAAAAAAAAACATTCTTTGTTTCTCTCTTTTTTTCTGCCCAGTGAATGAAGTTGCAGTTTACAGTCTGCAGGCTCCAGAGCCAAGGAACAGAGCTGAGTTTTTAAAATGCAAGTCTGTTTTCACTGAAACATTTGATTGAAAGATGTGTCACTCCATTGTGAGAAGAGCTAACACTACAGAACAGGGAGGGGTGGAGCTTGAGGGCAGCAATTATTATTATTTATTAGTAATTGTGAAGCCATTAATCTACACTCCTCTCCAACAAGTATTGGTTCAGATGAATTCATGCAGAATGACTGGGGGAGGGGCATTTGTTGCCTGTTTTTCCACTCAGACCTTTCTCTCCCTAAATATCTTGGTATCCCTGAATAGATAATCATCCCATCTTTTAATACATGTACAATGCATGTGAAACCAGTTGTGGGGTAAAATGAACAGCTATCCCTCCCAGTCATCCTGTGCTGGTAGTAAATGTATATTGCAGTATCACTGCACTTGTGGGATGGATTGCTCATTAAAATATTAGACAGATATTTGAAGAGTGGATGATATTCTATTGAAGATATTTAGTAAGCAAGGGGTCTGAGTGGGTAAAATGGCAACACATACCCTGTAGGAACATTAAGTGAACTGTAATTGTATGCAGAGCTGCGTTTGATTGGTTCCAATTGAAGAAGTTTGAGAAGATCGAGGAATTATAATGAACAAAACAATCAAGCAGCAAGAGAATTTAATAGCAGCAGTTTATTGAAGACAGAAAAATAAAAAGAGAGAACTTCTCCAAAGTCAGAAATAAATCTCAAGTAACAAATCTATTGATTATCAATCTTAAACATCACATTCTAAATATACTTGTCTATAAAATAGCAGGGAGGATAGAGGAGGGAATAAAGAGGAGGGAGCATAGAGCTGGAAGGAGGGAGCATTGAGGAGGGAGCATGGAAGAGGGAGAATAGAGAGAGCAGGGAGGAGGGAGCAAGGAGGAGAGATAGCAGGGAAAATGGAGGAGGTAGGATGCAGCAGGGAGCATGAAGGAGAGGTGAGGGAGCAGGTGAATTGTGTGAATTGTGACAGGGGTTAAAGGTGCGTTCCTTAATTTTCCATTTTAAACGTTATTCAAATGCGTTTGTCTCTAGACTGATGTGAACTGGAGGAACGCTAATCAAAGTTTATCAGTGTTTATATTTATGTAATGTAAACTAGATAACTCTGCAATTCAAAAGAAGCTTCTTTTTTTACAAGGAATTGTGGCAAAGTGGCTGCTGATTAGAAACAGTTGCAGAGGTGATGCAGTGCAGAAATAATCACACAAAGAAAACTGTAATCCATTTTGGAAAAGGGGTTCTTTTTATTTGTGAACTCCCGGTCTGGCGACCAAACAATATTCCTCCGGCAATACACACCAATGTGTAGAGCACAGAAGGAAATGATAATAAATGGTTTGCAGACCAAATAATAATACACGTTATTTGCCCCACAATAATACATAAACAGTCACCAGTCCTGGTGCGTGCAGTAGTGCTCGTGGTGGGTGATAACAATCAAACAGTGACTGTGGTGCAGTGTTGTTCCGGGTAGTGCTGGCCCAAGGTGACAGCTCCGGAGACGTGTTAGCCATCTAGTGATTTACAAAAACAAAAGACAATTACTAACAGCGAAAAAAACAAACAAAACACTCACAAACTCTTTCACAGATTATTAGGGATTTTTTCCGGTCCTTCCAGTTTCTTATCTCTTTGAACCAAGCAAAGGAAAAGATTTGTGATTCTCAGTCCCCTTTATGCTGTCACACATGACCCCTTGGTAAACGACTGCAGCTGTCTCTACTCTCTGCAGCTGCTACGTCGTTTCCCTTCCGGGTCAATACGTTCCTGCAACAGAGTCTCGCCTTCTTCCAGACTGACTGACTTACCGACCCGGGGAAAGAACTGTCAGGCCAGCCCGTCCAAAGACTTCCTTTTTCGCTGCTTAGCGCCCTCACAGGTCGGGAGGGTGATTTACAATCAAAACTCATTGTATTTCTGTCACATATCTCACTGCTTAGAGTGGAGCCAAAGGAACAATCGGCTGAATCTATCTCTCCCATTACTCCCCCCTCCTGGGAAAAATAATCTGCATTTTGATGGTTTGTCCTTCATTGTGCTTAACCACTTGAGTGGGGTGTGGTCTGTGACGAGATCAAATGAGTGCCCCAGCAGGTAGTATCGTAAAGAGTGAGTAGCCCATTTAATGGCCAGACACTCCTTTTCGACTACAGAGTAGTTGCACTCCCGAGGTAGCATCTTTTTGCTGAGCTACAGTATTGGGTGTTCTACTCCATTGCATTGTTCCGGAGCAGTCCCTCTGGATCCTGCCACTGCAACCTAGCAAACAGTCCTCGGAGCCGGAGAGTGAAAGCCCCCATAGTCTCATCACTATTTTATCTGCACCTAAACAATTGACCTCTCAACTTAGCTACAACAACTCTATCTCCATATAACTTCTGTAAGACCTCCCATACTTGAGCACTCGTGGCCCCAGCTGTAGGTGCCAATACCTCCCTCCTTGCATCCCCTTCTAAAGCACGAATGATAAAATCTACCTTCTGTCCCTCATCTAGCAACATTCAGTACGTTTACATGACAAAACTGAATCAGAAAACTGATTTTCTTAAAACGTCACTTTTCTGTGTTTACATGATTAAAGATAGAAAATCTAATTAGCATTCAACTGTATACATGGATTGAAGTTTTTGGAAAACACAGTATATTTTCGCATGCAAAGTACTGTAGTAGCCTAAGTACAATTTGAAGATCATACATTTCTGCGATAGAACAGAGACCAATCCAATATAGTGCTTTATCGAAGTGTCAGGTCTTAAATTCAAAGATTACTATCCTATACCTCTATTCAGATTCCCCACAATGTGCAATCAGCCTTTCCAACAGCTCATCCTGTTCTATATTACCAGTTTCTTTTGTAGACTTTTAAATTATTACGTCATTTTAAAGCTGGAAAACATTTGCTGCTTCAGTATGGGCTATTAACAAATACATACAGACTTTAACAAATGTATTACTTTATCCCTAACTAGACAAATGGATGCATGCAGACTGACTACAGATTATTATTATTTTCTCTGTTTTCTAAAACCATGTGCAGGAATGAAGGTCAAAGTTTGCACATGTGCAGTACGCTATTGGAATAAGTTTTCCGAAAAGTGTGTTTACATGACATACATTTTGTTAGTTTTCAGAATTTAATCTAGGTGCTGTTTTCCGAAAACTAACTTTTGGAGTGTTCAGATACATTTTCCGAAAACTGCGTTTACATAACTTTTCATATCGGAATTAAGAATTCTTATGCTCATGTAAATGCACTGATTGTCTGTAGCTGTGTCTGCCAGTCTCCAAATGTTACTTCACTACCTATCCCCTTTAACTTCGGGATCCATCAAGCTCCCATAAACATGGGCATACCATGGTTACCGTACTAGAGTCCTGTTTTACATTCATTTTGGTTCAATAGTGTGTGGTTAACATATATACTTTTTCTATCAACTCCTGCTAAGGGACAAAAAAAAAAAAACATTGGGCCAGATATTCAGAAGAGATGCAAGTTTTGCAAGAGCACTTGCAGGGATTTTTTTTCTAATTGTTGCCAGGACAAATTGTCGCAGGTACGAATTGTTGTACACCCATTATTTGGGCATCTAAATATGCCAATCACACAAGTTATATATGTAATCAGAAACCTCTTTTCTTTTTTTTATTTAGACGTGCATGGAAAGACAGGCAGTTCCCCTGAGTTGAGGATGGTGCTGGTTGGGAAGATTGGAGTTGGGAAAAGTGCCTCGGGAAACACCATCCTGGGCAAAAAGGAGTTTAAATCACAAGCCAGTGACTCCTCGGTTACAAAAGCATGTGAGAAGAGAGAAGGAAAGGTTTCTGGGAGACGTGTTGTTGTGGTCGACACTCCAGCCTTTGGCACAGACCTCTCTCTGGATGAAGTCAATGAAGAAAGAGCAATGCATTTGTCTGCCCCAGGACCCCATGCTATTCTCCTGGTGATTGAGGTGGGCCGATTCACAGGTGAAGACAAGAGAACAGTGGAGACAATCCTGAGGAGATATGGAGATGGAGCTGGGAGATACACGATGGTCCTTTTCACCAACCGGGACAAACTAGGAGAGAAGTCGATTGAGGAGTTCATTCAGGGAGCCAGCAAAGAGCTCCGGGAGCTTGTTGAGAAGTGTGGGTGCCGTTATCACGCCTTCAACAACAAGAACATGAGCGATCGCACCCAGGTCACTGAGCTACTGGAAAAGATAGACAGGATGGTGGAAGAGAATGAAGGAAGCTACTACACCAGTGAGATGATCAGACAGGTGAAAAAAATGAGGAAGAGCAAAGAGCTCATTTGTGAAGAAATGGACATTGAAGAGCAAGCCAATGATAAGCCGAGCAAGTCTGGTAAGCTATGGGGTGCGTTAATCATTTATTATTGTTTTCCATTCATGGTTTTGCAGCCTCGTCTTATTGGGGGGAGGTGGCCCGTAGCCACTTCCTCTCTGCAGCACTGGGATGCATGGAACTGTTCATGCTTTTCCAGCTAGCCTAACACAGACAGCCATCGAGCACCCATGGACGAAGCCTCATGTCAAATTTATCTTTCACAGGCCCTGAGCGCCCATCACAGTCATCGGGCCCTGAGCGTCCATCACAGTTCATAAATCATCTGTAATTGCAATCATTCATTCATTGCGGATTCTCCAAGCTGAAAAGAATCAGCTGCAGCAAAGATGAAGAGACGGTGAAAACAAAATCAGGATAAAGAAATTGTGAAGAGATGAAAGTTCAAGAGGGAGCCCATGCAAAGCCTCAATTCTGCTGAGCTGTGTACTCTCTGGGCCCCATTTAGCAAATATGTGCACAGCCGCTATCGCTCAGGGAAAAATGACAGCGTTAGCGAACCGCTGCAATAACGCACAAAAACGTGATTTATAAGTTGGGTCTCTTGACAAGAAAGTCTGTTTGCCCACACGTGCACCTGATTCTGATGCGCTAACTCTATGCAGATTTTTTTTTTTGTGATTGCCTTACGGGTTTGCAAACGTTGCTAAATAGGTTCCATCTATCTACCTCCCTCCTAGTTACTGGGAAAAAGGTTCCTGTGTTCTCTTACACATTACACACAAAAGACAACATTCCTCCGCCCAGGAGAGCAACCACCAAAAAAGGTGTTAAAACCAATCCTCGCCCAGGACAAATGGAAGCTGCTAGAGACTGGAAAATGCTGGCAGATGTTGGTCAAAGGCTTATTTTTCCACCTGAGATTGCCACCACTAACCTTCGACCAGATATTGTCTTGTGGTCTGGATCAGCACGCCTTGTTCACCTGATAGAGTTAACAGTGCCATGGGAGGATGCTGTAGATGAGGCGTATGAGAGGAAGAAACTGCGGTATGCTCAACTAGCCACTGAAGCGGAACAGCGAGGATGGAGAGTCCGGGTTTACCCAGTGGAAGTGGGTTGTCGAGGATTTGTGGCATACTCTACAACCTGGTTTCTCAGAGACGTCGGATTCAGTGACCAAGAGTTGCGTCGCACAGTGAAGAACTTATCTGAAGCAGCAGAGAGGAGCAGCAACTGGCTGTGGTTGAGACGGAAAGATTTTGGCTGGGGATCTCAAGCACAATAGAAAGAAAGAAACGCTGATGTACAGTTAAGTAAGCTGGGCTGAGTTGAGTGGGGGACGGAGGGGGGTGATGCTGGGACGCCAGAATCACCGTCAAGCCCTCTTGAGGTGTCGTGGGCTAGACGACAAAACACTGAGGATGGAAGGTGCCCACTTGAAGACCCCAGAGATGTACCTTACTTAGCTCAATCCAGACAGTTGTCATGCTGATGCGCTGGGGAGGCCGCACTGTGGTTGATCCCCGGAGCCAGCATCGCAGCCGTTGTGTGTGCTGATGCGCCAGGGAGGCAATAAGCTGATCCCTGGAGCCAGCATTACACTTCAGCCATCAACACCAGACAGAAGGATATCTACATCATCATATGGAAGGAAGCGCAAATGGATGGAGACACAGATGGGTCACATTAGTTTACTGTAAAGCTACGTCTTAGTTGGTGCTTATCTTGGCGAGAGCCAAGTTCAACTCAGCATGAAGTTTTAACATCTACTCTCGTGTAATGGAAATCTTTCATCCAAAGGCAGGCCTTTATAGCTGTAATGTTTAATTATACTAACATCAGGATAAGACACGTGTCACCACTTAGACAGACTATGCCACCTGGTGGAGAAACTACGGGCACCAGGTCTCGTTAAAGTTTGGAGGGAAAGATAATTCTGACAGGTACTGTACAGAGTGTCTTACAGTTCTTAACATTTACCATTAACCTCTACTGTTTCTCTTTACAGGTTCTTTATCTAGATCCACACCTCAGGCATCGAACATGAGAGACAACACAGGTAAGTAATTTAAATAATTGATTTTTAAAATTTAAATAGACGGGATCAGGTTAAAACTAGTATGAAAATTGCATATCGAAAGAACACACAAATAAAGAAACAAATGAGATAAAAATAACTGTTTAAAAAAAATTGTCCAAAATAATAAAAAAAAAACATTCCAATCACTGCTTGTGTGCACCAAGTCCTTCAGAATTTGTGGAAATAATTTTTTAAAAAAATTCAGATCTTATGTGTTGCTGTCCTCGAAAGAAAAGGAATAACCATAAATCCTGCAACCAGCCCACATTGCACTGTAGGCTGCTTCAGGAATGGTCTCTAAACAGGAGAGCAGCGCTGGTTCTCTGTGATCTGTCTATCAGCTTCCCCAGAGTGTCTGCCTGGTCACGAGCGCTTTCAAAAAGAGACAAAGAAAAAAACAAAAGAAAAAGCAAATCTACTGCAAATATCTCAGTCCACAAGGATTTATAAAAATATTTAAAAACATACAAAAACATTTAAAACCTCAAAAGATCCAAAAATGTTGAAAAAGAAGGGAAGTAATCCAATCTGGTAAGAGAGCAGTCTTTCAAACCCGAGCGCTCACTTCCTATTACTGAGCAGGTTTTCTGATTCAGATTTTCTTCATCTTTAAACAAGTCATCCACATTAAAAAGTTTCCCCTCTCAGTTTTTATCCCGTTCCTTTACTTTACTTTCTTTGTTTCTTACTGCATTATGTTCTCCATCCTTCCTATTTTCTTAAACTACCTTTTTTATAACCAAACCTATTCCTCATTTTTCATTCGGTCCCGGTGTGTAGTTAACAAAGCAGACAACGTCAGTGAATTTTACACGGGGATCCTTACTAAAGACGAGATCAACCAATTAGTGCTAAGGGACAAAAAAAATGAATAAAATAAATAAAAAATTGGGCGAAAGTGGTAGATTGGTAGCAGGTGTATATCAGGTGCAGTGCGGATGCAGTATTTCCAGTAACAAACAGACAACCAAGTACGGGTGAAATGAGGGTTTTAATGATTAGAAATACAAGTGTCTGATGACCAACCTGAAAACAATAATGAGCTGGCAATGCACAGCAATGTGTATTACACATTAATGAAAAAGGGTTGCAATCCCGCAAACAATAAACACGGTACAAAACACACACAATTAGACACACACACGATCACAGGTCCAAAGTGAGTGCTCTCAGTGCTTGTGGTGAAATATAATATATTACGTGCTATTGGTGAAAAACAAGTGCTGTGGTGATCCGGCATTGTGCTGACCCCTGTCTAGTGCTATTTAACAAAAAAAGCACAGACAGTTACTAAACAGAAAATACCAACAAAACTCACAAACTCTTTATTTTATTTTGGGGATATCTCCCGATCCTTCCAGTCTCCTCGTTTCTCTGAAACCAAAGCGAAGGAGAAGATTTACAATTCTCGGGCCCCTTTTATGCGATCATGCATGACGCCTTGGTAAACGATTGCAGCCGACTTTATTGCCTGCAGCTGCTACCTCGTTTACCTTCCAGGTCAATACATTCCTGCATCAGTGTCTTGCAATTTTCCAGGCTGACTGACCTCCCGACCCAGGGAATGAAATGTCAGGCCAACCTGTCCAAAGCCTTTCCCTTTCGCTACTTAGTGCCCTCACAGGTTGAGAGGGAGATTTACAACCAGAACTCATTATATTTCTGTCACAGCCAGATATTCAGAAGAGATGCAAGTTTTGCAAGAGCACTTGCAGGGATTTTTTTCTAATTGTTGCCAGGACAAATTGTCACTGGAATGAATTGTTGTACACCCATTATTTGGGCATCTAAATATGCCAATCACACAAGTTATATATGTAATCAGAAACCTCTTTTCTTTTTTTTTATTTAGACGTGCATGGAAAGACAGGCAGTTCCCCTGCGTTGAGGATGGTGCTGGTTGGGAAGATTGGAGTTGGGAAAAGTGCCTCGGGAAACACCATCCTGGGCAAAAAGGAGTTTAAATCACAAGCCAGTGACTCCTCGGTTACAAAAGCATGTGAGAAGAGAGAAGGAGAGGTTTCTGGGAGACGTGTTGTTGTGGTCGACACTCCAGCCTTTGGCACAGACCTCTCTCTGGATGAAGTCAATGAAGAAAGAGCAATGCATTTGTCTGCCCCAGGACCCCATGCTATTCTCCTGGTGATTGAGGTGGGCCGATTCACAGGTGAAGACAAGAGAACAGTGGAGACAATCCTGAGGAGATATGGAGATGGAGCTGGGAGATACACGATGGTCCTTTTCACCAACCGGGACAAACTAGGAGAGAAGTCGATTGAGGAGTTCATTCAGGGAGCCAGCAAAGAGCTCCGGGAGCTTGTTGAGAAGTGTGGGTGCCGTTATCACGCCTTCAACAACAAGAACATGAGCGATCGCACCCAGGTCACTGAGCTACTGGAAAAGATAGACAGGATGGTGGAAGAGAATGAAGGAAGCTACTACACCAGTGAGATGATCAGACAGGTGAAAAAAATGAGGAAGAGCAAAGAGCTCATTTGTGAAGAAATGGACATTGAAGAGCAAGCCAATGATAAGCCGAGCAAGTCTGGTAAGCTATGGGGTGCGTTAATCATTTATTATTGTTTTCCATTCATGGTTTTGCAGCCTCGTCTTATTGGGGGGAGGTGGCCCGTAGCCACTTCCTCTCTGCAGCACTGGGATGCATGGAACTGTTCATGCTTTTCCAGCTAGCCTAACACAGACAGCCATCGAGCACCCATGGACGAAGCCTCATGTCAAATTTATCTTTCACAGGCCCTGAGCGCCCATCACAGTCATCGGGCCCTGAGCGTCCATCACAGTTCATAAATCATCTGTAATTGCAATCATTCATTCATTGCGGATTCTCCGAGCTGAAAAGAATCAGCTGCAGCAAAGATGAAGAGACGGTGAAAACAAAATCAGGATAAAGAAATTGTGAAGAGATGAAAGTTCAAGAGGGAGCCCATGCAAAGCCTCAATTCTGCTGAGCTGTGTACTCTCTGGGCCCCATTTAGCAAATATGTGCACAGCCGCTATCGCTCAGGGAAAAATGACAGCGTTAGCGAACCGCTGCAATAACGCACAAAAACGTGATTTATAAGTTGGGTCTCTTGACAAGAAAGTCTGTTTGCCCACACGTGCACCTGATTCTGATGCGTTAACTTTTTGCAGATTTTTTTTTTTTTGTGATTGCCTTACGGGTTTGCAAACGTTGCTAAATAGGTTCCATCTATCTACCTCCCTCCTAGTTACTGGGAAAAAGGTTCCTGTGTTCTCTTACACATTACACACAAAAGACAACATTCCTCCGCCCAGGAGAGCAACCACCAAAAAAGGTGTTAAAACCAATCTTCGCCCAGGACAACTGGAAGCTGCTAGAGACTGGAAAATGCTGGCAGATGTTGGTCAACGGCTTATTTTTCCACCTGAGATTGCCACCAGTAACCTTCGACCAGATATTGCCTTGTGGTCTGGATCAGCACGCCTTGTTCACCTGATAGAGTTAACAGTGCCATGGAGGATGCTGTAGATGAGGCGTATGAGAGGAAGAAACTGCGGTATGCTCAACTAGCCACTGAAGCGGAACAGCGAGGATGGAGAGTCCTGGTTTACCCAGTGGAGGTGGGTTGTCGAGGATTTGTGGCACACTCTACAACCCGGTTTCTCAGAGACGTCGGATTCAGTGGCCAAGAGTTGCGTCGCACAGTGAAGAACTTATCTGAAGCAGCAGAGAGGAGCAGCAACTGGCTGTGGTTGAGACTGAAAGATTTTGGCTGGGGATCTCAAGCACAATAGAAAGAAAGAAACGCTGATGTACAGGTAAGTAAGCTGGGCTGAGTTGAGTGGGGGACGGAGGGGGGTGATGCTTGGACGCCAGAATCACCGTCGAGCCCTCTTGAGGTGTCGTGGGCTAGTCGACGAAACACTGAGGATGGAAGGTGCCCACTTGAAAACCCCAGAGATGTACCCTACTTAGCTCAATCCAGACGGTTGTCATGCTGATGCGCTGGGGAGGCCGCACTATGGTTGATCCCCGGAGCCAGCATCGCAGCCGTTGTGTGTGCTGATGCGCCAGGGAGGCAAAATAAGCTGATCCCTGGAGCCAGCATTACACTTCAGCCATTAACACCAGACAGAAGGATATCTACATCATCATATGGAAGGAAACGTAAATGGATGGAGACACATATGGATCACATTAGTTTACTGTAAAGCTACGTCTTAGTTGGTGCTTACCTTGGCGAGAGCCGAGTTCAACTCAGCATGAAGTTTTAACATCTACTCTTGTGTAATGGAAATCTTTCATCCAAAGGCAGGCCTTTATATCTGTAATGTTTAATTATACTGACATCAGGATAAGACACGTGTCACCACTTAGAGACAGACTACGCCACCTGGTGGAGAATCTACGGGCACCAGGTCTCGTTAAAGTTTGGAGGGAAAGATACTTCCCACAGGTACTTTATAGAGTATCTTACAGTTCTAAACATTTACCATTAACCTCTACTGTTTCTCTTTTCAGATTCTTTATCTAGATTCACACCTCAGGCATCGAACATGAGATACAACACAGGTAAGTAATTTAAAACTGGGATAAAACTTGCGTGTAGAAAGAACACAAATAAAGAAAAATCAGATAAAAGTAACTTCATAAAATAAATTGTCCAAAATAAAAAAAAAAACACAAAAACATATTGCAATCACTGCTTGTGTGCACCAAGTCCTTCAGATTTTGTGGGGGAAAAATCAGATCTTATGCGTTGCTGTCCTCAAAAGAAAAGGAATAACCATAAATACTGCAAGCAGCCCACATTGCACTGTAGGCTGCTTCAGGAATGGTCTCTAAACAGGAGAGCAGCGCTGGTTCTCTGTGATCTGTCTATCAGCTTCCTCAGAGTGTCTGCCTGGTCACGAGCGCTTTCAAAAAGAGACAAAGAAAAAAACAAAAGAAAAAGCAAATCTACTGCAAATATCTCAATCCACAAGGATTTATAAAAATATTAAAAACATACAAAAACATTTAAAACCTCAAAAGATCCAAAAATGTTGAAAAAGAAGGGAAGTAATCCAATCAGGCAAGAGACCAGTCTTTCAAATCCGAGCGCTCACTCTTCCTATTACTGAGCAGGTTTTCTGATTCAGATTTTCTTCATCTTTAAACACGTCATCCACATTAAAATGTTTCCCCTCTCCATTTTTACCCCGTCCCTTTACTTACTTTCTTTGCTTCTTTCTGCATTAAATGGCAGTGGTAGGCCTATGTTTTGCCACATCTAAACTGTAGTAAAGTTACAACTATACTAATATTAAAATGTAAAAATAGGACCTTGTCATACTAATATGATGGATGCAGCATGTCATCAGTTTACTAAAACATTTTAATTTTGATTAAAGATTGACCAACATTTTGACGTGTAAAATAATTTAATATATAAATAAATCTCTGCGATCACACATAAACTACATCTGAATGACAACGATGTTATAGAAACATAAAAAGACAGGGATTTAAAACATTTTCCCTTATAAAGAGTCGTCGATCACACATTTTAAAGATCATACGAAAAGACAGTGGCACGAACACGCACCAACTTACACAGTCTAGTAAATAAAATGGCCAGATAAAAATAAAAAGCCATGCAATGAACCTCCCCTTTAATCAAACTGTAGCCCCGCCTTACTTTTGTCTACTTTTGCCTTACTGTGCTTGCGCGATCAAATTTTTTCCTGGTCAACTTATTTCCTACGACACCGGTAACGGTAATCAAGACCACAGGGTTACCAGCACAGGTAAACAGTTCAATGCTGGAACACTCACAGGTGCTCTGAAATAATAAAACAAAAAGTGAAAGAAAAGGGAAAATAAAACACAGTAATAAAACTACAAAATAAAGGTGCTGCTTAAACACGTTCCCTCAGATATGTAACAATTTATTTTCTTTCTCTAGGCTGGCTGTCTTCCTCAGCCATGCTTGCCTATTTTGGTCACTCGCTCCAACCACTGGCGTTCCTGCCTGATCTATGTTTACACTGACCTTCTCGGCCAGCATCTCTGTGTATTCCAAATCATGGCCACGCAAATGCATAACCAAGTGCAGTACTTATGGGCTGAGCAATCCAACAAGGCCCGCCTCTCACCAACTCAGAGAGAGGGAAAGCCAACACACCATCTTCCCCACCTCTCTGTGTCATCGCCATGACTGAGAGGCAGATCTTTCAAGGCTGCTGCCCTCTTCCTGCAGAACCACGCATGTGCCAGACTGTCAGCACAGATCTCCCCTGTTACAGCTGCCCATAGGGAAAGCCACTCTAGGTCCGCAGAGTGCTTCACAGGTAAGTCTCCAAGCCACTTCTGAAAAAAAAGACTTGCTTAAAAGAGTTATTTGCGAACCAGTGTCCAGCACACCTGGAACTTTATGCCCATTTATCTCATTTTCCACACTTGGTCATCTTCCCAATATTGAGGGCTGTTATCCCACCCTGCTATTTGCAGGTCCCCCAAGTCATTTGCACTACAGTGACTGGGTGTTTGTTTAATGGTGGGGCTTGTACGTGGAGCTGTGGGCATTTATGAGCTATATGCCAACTTGATTGCACTGATGACAAATGGGCTGCCCTTGGGTGTTCCATTGAAAGCAAGGGGCAAAATGTGGGGGAGGTCGATAACATCCTGTATCTGTCAAGCTCTCTGGGGGTTTGATAGGTCTTACTGGGGGTTCTGGTGCTAAGCGCTGGAACTGGGCACACATTTCCTCCATTACAGCTTTAGTCAGCTGTATCACCTGCCCTGTGGTTTCCTGGAGCAGCTCCTGCTTCAAATTCTCTCTGTCTAGCGTCGGCTTCAGGCTGAGAGTTTTCTGAATGGCAAAGGAGATCCCATCGTCCCATCCTTCCATTGACTCCTTTGAAAACTTTTCTGGATTATGCAGTAACTATAGTCGAAGCTCTTGTTGTCCATCCCGAAGGCCCAACAGGAACTGGTCTCTCAGCACTGCATCGTTCCAGGCCGGTCCCTCTGGATCCCGCCTCTGCAACCTAGCAAACAGTTCTAGGAGCCGGAGGGTGAAAGCCCCCACAGTCTCATCACTATTTTGTCTGCAAAAAAAATTGAGTTCTCAACTTAGCTACAACAATCCTATCTCCATAAAACTTCTCTAAGACCTCCAATACTTGAGCACTTGTGGCCCCAGCTGTAGGTACTAAAAGTAACACCTCCCTCCTTGCATCCCCTTCTAAAGCATGAATGATAAAATCTTCCTTCTGTCCCTCATCTAACATTTGCAATCTCAACATTGTCTGTAGCTGTGCCTGCCAGTCTCCAAATTTTACTTCACTACCTATCCCCGTTAATATCAGGATCCATGGAGCTCCCATAAACATGGGCATCACCATGGTTACCGCTTCTGGAGGTGCTACCACCTGTTGACCCTGCCCTGGTGTGGATTTAACACCTAGATCCTGCCGACTACGCCAAAAAAAGCAATGTCACCACTTGGAGACAGACTACGCCACCTGGTGGAGAAACTACTGGCACCAGGCCCCGCTAAAGTATGGAGGGAAAGATACTTCCCACCAAACACCACAGGTACTGTACAGAGTGTCTTGCAGTGCTTAACATTTACCATTAACTTCTACTGTTTCTCTTTACAGGTTCTTTATCTGGAGGCACACCTCGCGCATCGAACATGAGAGACAAGACGGGTAAGTCATTTAACCCTTTGCGGTCCTAGGTCCGACATTGCAATTTTCCCTTTCCAGTCCAATAATCACAAAGACATAGAAAACAGGTCTCTAGTCCTTTTTTCTCCAGAGAAAAATGAGAAAACCATTCAATGGCCGAGTGAGACTGATAGGAGCTGACAAAAGGGGCGTATCATGAATACAGATTGCCCCGGTACCACATAGATAACACGGACATAAACAAACAAGATAGCTGCTACTGCATCCAGCGCTCAAAGAATATCGCATACATTTGCAGAGCTTTTTTTTTTTAGATGTTTATAGTAATAAAATAATGACTTGGATCGCATTATTGAGGAGTTTGGTGATAAAACGAGTGATCAGGAGATGATTTATCAGTATGCACGACTATGTAGAGGTATGTAAAAAATACAGTGAACAAGGGGTGGGGCGGGGCTGGAGATGCAGTACTGAGTGTCCAGTTGATATGCAGTGCCTTTTAAACCTGTTTTACTGTGAAAAATGAAAATAAATTGGAATTGACGTGCCTGAGATGTGCTGAATAAATCGACCGCTAAGAGTTAAAATGATTTTGTAAGGACATTTCAGAAGTGCTTCTGTTGCCTTTACACGTGCTTGGGTCTCAAGCTGTGTAAAATAAATAATGCAATAAGGGTTTTTAAAATGTTAACTTAACAATGTATATACGGTCTCACATTTTATTTATTTATACATATATATATATATATATATATATATATATATATATATATTATACATATACATGTGTGGGTAGTCACTGGAAAATACTGATAGACACAGAGCATGGGTGTTGATACACTGCTCAGGCCTGCAGATTTAATTTTAACACCGAGCTGACACTAGGGTACCAGCGACGGTAGACCTAGTGTCACATTTAATAAAGAAATAAAAACAAAAGCTAAAAATAAGTTTGCCACACAACATGACGAGCGCTAGTCTCTCTAAAAGGAACGTCCCGCTCCAGGAACCTACTACTCTACGGTAACCCTCTCTATACTGGTTTGGGATTCACCTCCCCTAAGCTGACCTACTTCTGTTGTGTTGTTTCTGAAGTGCTGGCCTCCCAGCGACTCCGGGCCATTCCGACGGTCCTGGCTGGTCAATCGCCTTCACAGGCCCCGTCTTGCAGTTAAAGGGCTCCGTAGTAGTAGTTCATGCAGAGCGGACACTTACCTCCCGATGTAAACACTCTCACTCAGCACCCGCCTGTACAGCAATGGCCTTGCAGCAGCCCCGATCTGTAGCGCAGCTGCTTTTTCAGCTCTGCGCAGCATCCCCAGGCACGCCCCCAGCCAATCCAGACCTCCCGATCACTTTAGCTCAGGGCAAGCCCGCCACTCAACTGGTTGCTAAGCAACATGTCTCCAACTGCACATCGCAGCTGATTTTTCACAGGTACACACTTGTACAGGAACCAGCGACCCGGTTCCCTGTCACAGTCAGATATTCAGAAGATATGTACGTTTCACAAGAACAGTTGTGGAGATTTTTTCAAATTGTTGCTGGGATGAATTGTTATGCACCCATTATTTAGGCATTTAAATATGCCAATCACATAAATATATGTAATTAGAAACTTCTTTTTTTTTTTCTTTAGAAGCACATGGAAAGACAACCCCAGGCAGTTCCCCAGAGTTGAAGAGGGTCCTGGTTGAGAAGACTGGAGTTGGGAAAAGTGCCTCAGGAAACACCATCCTGGACAAAAAGGAGCTCAGGGATGTGGCAGCAAGTATGTATGTCCAGAAGGGGCAGGTTACCATTAAAAAGTAGTGGTACCAATAATAATACTGGTATATCGCCTGTTTTTAGGTTCAGTTTTGGTACAATAGTGTGTGGTTAACATATTCTATTTCTGTCAATCACACAAATGATATATTTAATTAGAAACCCCTTTTCATTTCTTCTTTAGATGCGCATGGAAACACCCCTGAGTTGAGGATAGTGCTGGTTGGGAAGACTGGAGTTGGGAAAAGTGCCTCAGGAAACACCATCTTGGGCAAAAGGGCATTTACTTCAAAAACCAGCATCTCCTCAGTTACAAAAGAATGTGAGAAGAGAGAAGTAGTTGTTTCTGGGAGACGTGTTGCTGTGGTCGACACTCCAGCCTTTAGCACAGAGGCTGTGGAGTGCATTGCTCTGTCTGCCCCGGGACCCCACGCTATTCTCCTGGTGATTGAGGTGGGCCGATTCACAGATGAAGACAAGAGAACAGTGGAGACAATCCTGAGGAGGTTTGGAGCAGAAGCTAAGAGATACATGATGGTCCTTTTCAGCCATAAGGACAAACTGGAAGATAAGACGATTGAGGAGTTCGTTCAGGGAGCCAGCAAGGAGCTCCGGGAGCTTGTTGAGAAGTGTGGGGGCCGTTATCACGCCTTCAACAACAAGGAAAAGAGTGATTGCACCCAGGTCACTGAGCTACTGGAGAAGATAGACAGGATGGTGAAAAAGAATGAAGAAAGCTGCTACATCAGTGACATGATCACACAGATGAAGAGTGAAGAGGACAATGAGGAAGAAGAAATGGACTGTCAATATGGAGCCAATGATAAGCCAACTGATTCTGGTAAGCTGTGAACTCTCCAACCTCCCCCCCCCCCCCAGTTACTGGGAAATGTTCCTGTGCCCTTTTTCATCCAAAGAAAGGCATTCTTTGTATCTGTAACAAGCTAATAATACCGACATCAATATAAGACACGTACGTACCTCTCGACTACCGTGTGGTTTACGGTTTGAGTCCAGCCCAAACAAAGTGGAATGCAAACTGTGCAGGTGGCTCTTGACACATGGAGGCACGACCAATCTCCAAGCTAAGGGGGGCTGTTTAAATAAAAGCCTTTGTGTCTGTTTGTGGTACTGTGCCCTACCCCTGTGTGTATTTTTGTGTTTTATGTTGTATGTTGCGTGTGTTAATGTTGGTGTATTGTAGTTGGTACACAGGATATAATGTGGGTAATGAGCACGAGTGTTTAAAATGTATAATTGTATTTAGGCAAGGGGATTGCACATCGCTTCACGTGCATTTAAAGTATTTAATAATATGTGAGCACGAGGTTGCACAGAATTAGTTCACGTGCTGGGATTCAAGTGAATAATTAATTAGTAATTGAATCCCGGCACAACAGTATATATAGATGCACGTTTTACTCACTTGGGGTTGTGTGTTTGGTGAGTGGAGAACGAGCATGGAGAAGGAGAAAATAAAAAGTTAAACAAAGGAAAATTTCAGTATTTTTACTCACCGTGTTTGTTTGTCTGTTTGTCCACTGTTTGTTTAGTGTTAATCCGTTTTTGTTTGTCTATTTATTTTGGCCTAAAGTGCTGTGTCCTGTTTTTTGTTTAAACCTTTTATTTTGCAATAAATGTACTGAGCGCAGCCATTGCATTTCAGTTTCAAGCCCAGCAGTACTGTCTGTCTGCGTACTCCTTTCTGGCCTGACGTCACCCTTACACCTAGCCTGTCACAATGTTCCTATCCAAGGCTAAAGATAGGAGCTACTTGCAGTACAGGGCTGTCAGTCATATCTCTTATGCTGGATCCTGGTGAATGGCCCCGCCCACTCAGGTTACACTGCGTTCTGTAAATGGTGTGTAGGAAGAAATCTCAGGACTCAGAGAGACTGAGCGCTCCAGGCACAGCTACACCATCCGTGCCACCAGCATCTGGGCCCGGTTGTTCTAAAGGGATCCGATCCCGGATCCGGGCTCAGATGTTGATCTTGATCCTAGTTGCGTTGTTCTAAACGGATCAGAGCTCAATCTGAGTTCAAATCTGATCTTGCTTTTGAGCAGGATCAGAACTTGATCCCACTTTTGAAAAATTGAGGAACTAAACTGATTGAAACGGAGATCATTTAACGTTTTAGAAAACATTAAGCAGCAATGCATTTAAAAGTAGCTGTAACAGGACTATATTAAGAAAATATCAATTAGAAAAAAAAAACTTTGTACAATATTAGTTGTGTTTAGCTATATCTGACATTTCTGTTTTCACCGTATAGCTACAGAAAAAAATATACCTGACTGCGTAATGAGGTTTCATAAATATTATTTCTACGTGTTCTGTGCTGACAAAGTCATACTGGCATTCTCATGTTATCGGTTACAATTAAATCAATAATTAGATTTAACGTTGTAGTTTTTTTTAATGCATATCATCCCCCCCAATTCCTTTTTTCTCAGTAACTTCAGTTTATCTTTTCACAGCCTCAATCTCCCCCTGTCTGCAGCTGTCTCTCAGCACTTGATTACATTTGCTCAAAATGTGTTGATAATTTGCCCTGAAGCGACGCTGCAGCTACATGTTTGTGTGCATGGAGGCTTTACCGCTGTGAAACATCTCTGTGTCCGTCAGAAAATACACACGGCCGTGATTACTGTAACATTTATTAAAACATTTTTAGAATTTAAACAAAACAAAACCACAAAAAGATACTGGTATTAATATACTCGATCTGTTTTTATAGAGTCGCTGAAGTTTTAAATTATGCATGTACAGTAGTTGCTTCTGATTCATGTCGTTTAAATTAAACGCACTTCGTTTTCTGACATTCAGAATCTTCAATCTCTGCGTCACGCATACTCGCTTCTCATTGGTCAGTTTCTCTAGTTAAGGCTGCGCAGCTCCAGGATCAGATCAGGATGTCGGATCAGTGGAGCTTGATCCTGGTCCGCTTAGTACAACGCCTTTTCATGATCCGGCTCCAGTGAGCCCGGATCCGATCCTGTTTTTTGATCTGGTTAGTACAACCGGCCCCTGGTGAACTAGTATCTGAAACTGAGAGCTTATTGGAACAGCAGCTTCCTCTGTAGCTGCAGACATCTGAGAGGGAATGTGTTGAGACTCAGGTGTTTATTAATTGATACACATTTAATAATATCTGTGTATTTAAGACGGTATGTATTTTTTTTCAGTTCTTGCACTGCTCTTAACAACTAGAACTAAAGTTAATTTAAACAAAGCATAGTGAGCGCTAAGCTCCCTCTAAATAGGAGTAAATAGTATTTAAATTGGATGTTAGATTGTTTGCGAATTAGTTAAGTGAAGTCAAACACATGCAACAAATTATTCCCCAACATTGTTATTTGCAGAAAACATATATTTTGAATTTTGCACTTGCATAATTTTTCACAACCCCTCCTTAAGAATTGCTGAAATAACATTTTGATTTTGATTTTCATAATTCATTTAATATTTGGGGGGTAGGAGGCAGTCGCCACTGTGGGATGCGTTAATCATTTATTATTTTCTATTCATGGTTTGTTGGCCTCGTCTTATTGGGGGGGGGCGCGGCATAGACACTTCCTATCTGCGGCACTGGGATGCATGGAACTGTTCATGCTTTTCCAGCCAGCCTTGCAAAGGTAGCCATCGATCACCCATGGACGAGGCCTCATGTCAAATTTATCTTTCACAGGCCCTGAGCGCCCATCACAGTCATCGGGCCTGAAGCGCCCATCACAGTTCATAAATCATCTGTAATTGCAATCATTCATTGATTGCTGATTCTCCGAGCTGAAAAGAATCGGCTGCAGCAGAGAGATGAAGAGACAGGGGGAAAACAAAATCAGGAAAAAGAAAAATTGTGAAGAGATGAAAGTTCAAGAGGGAGCCCACGCAAAGCCTCATAATTCTGCTAAACTGTGTAATCTGTGGGCCCTATTTAGCAAATATGTGCACAGCCGCTATTGCTTGGGCAAAAATGACAGCATTAGCAAACCGCTGCAATAGCTCACAAAAACGTGATTTAGAAGTCGGTTCCCATGACAGTCTGTTTGCCCACACGTGCACCTGATTCTGATGCTCTAACTCTATGCAGATTTTTTTTGTGATTGCCTTAGGGGTTTGCAAACGTTGCTAAATAGGTTCCATCTATCTCCATCCCTCCTAGTTACTGGGAAAAAGGTTCCTGTGTTCTCTTTCATCCAAAGGCAGGCCTTTATCTCTGTAATGTTTAATTATACTGACATCAGGATAAGACACGTGTCACCACTTAGAGACAGACTACGCCACCTGGTGGAGAAACTATGGGCTCCAGGTCTCGTTAAAGTATGGAGGGAAAGATACTTCCCACAGGTACTGTACAGAGTATCTTACAGTGCTTAACATTTACCATTAACCTCTACTGTTTCTCTTTACAGGTTCTTTATCTAGATCCACACCTCAGGCATCGAACATGAGATACAACACAGGTAAGTCATTTAAAACGGGGATAAAAATTGCATGTCGAAAGAACACAAATAAAGAAAAATCAGATAAAAGTAACTTCATAAAATAAATTGTCCAAAATAAAAAAAAAACACAAAAACATATTCCAATCACATAAACCAATCCTCGCCCAGGACAACTGGATGCTGCTAGAGACTGGAAAATGCTGGCAGATGTTGGTCAACGGCTTATTTTTCCACCTGAGATTGCCACCACTAACCTTCGACCAGATATTGTCTTGTGGTCTGGATCAGCACGCCTTGTTCACCTGATAGAGTTAACAGTGCCATGGAGGATGCTGTAGATGAGGCGTATGAGAGGAAGAAACTGCGGTATGCTCAACTAGCCACTGAAGCGGAACAGCGAGGATGGAGAGTCCTGGTTTACCCAGTGGAAGTGGGTTGTCGAGGATTTGTGGCACACTCTACAACCCGGTTTCTCAGAGACGTCAGATTCAGTGGCCAAGAGTTGCATCGCACAGTGAAGAACTCATCTGAAGCAGCAGAGAGGAGCAGCAACTGGCTGTGGTTGAGACGGAAAGATTCTGGCTGGGATCTCAAGCACAATAGAAAGAAAGAAACGCTGATGTACAGGTAAGTAAGCTGGGCTGAGTTGAGTGGGGGACGGAGGGGGGTGATGCTGGGACGCCAGAATCACCGTCGAGCCCTCTTGAGGTGTCATGGTCTAGACGACGAAACACTGAGGATGGAAGGTGCCCACTAGAAGACCCCAGAGATGTACCCTACTTAGCTCAATCCAGACGGTTATCATGCTGATGCGCTGGGGAGACCGCACTGTGGTTGATCCCCGGAGCCAGCATCGCAGCCGTTGTGTGTGCTGATGCGCCAGGGAGGCAAAATAAGCTGATCCCTGGAGCCAGCATTACACTTCAGCCATTAACACCAGACAGAAGGATATCTACATCATCATGTGGAAGGAAGCGCAAATGGATGGAGACACAGATGGGTCACATTAGTTTACTGTAAAGCTACGTCTTGGTTGGTGCTTATCTTGGCGAGAGCCGAGTTCAACTCAGCATGAAGTTTTAACATCTACTCTCGTGTAATGGAAATCTTTCATCCAAAGGCAGGCCTTTATATCTGTAATGTTTAATTATACTGACATCGGTAAGACACGTTTCACCACTTAGAGACAGGCTACGCCACCTGGTGGAGAAACTATGGGCTCCAGGTCTCGTTAAAGTTTGGAGGGAAAGATACTTCCCACAGGTACTGTACAGAGTATCTTACAGTTCTTAACATTTACCATTAACCTCTACTGTTTCTCTTTACAGGTTCTTTATCTGGAGCCACACCTCGCGCATCGAACATGAGAGACATGATAGGTAAGTCATTTAAATAAATTATTTTTTAATTTAAATAGAGGGAATCAGATTAAAACTGGGATGAAATTGCATGTCGAAAGAACACAAATAAAGAAAAATCAGATAAAAGTAACTTCATAAAATAAATTGTCCAAAATAAAAAATAAAAAAACACAAAAACATATTGCAATCACTGCTTGTGTGCACCAAGTCCTTCAGAATTTGTGGAAATAAATAAATTAAAAAAACAATTCAGATCTTATGCGTTGCTGTCCTCAAAAGAAAAGGAATAACCATAAATACTGCAAGCAGCCCACATTGCACTGTAGTCTGCTTCAGGAATGGTCTCTAAACAGGAGAGCAGCGCTGGTTCTCTGTGATCTATCAGCTTGCCCAGCGTGTCTGCCTTGATCTCAGTCCACAAGAATTTATAAAAATATTAAAAACAGTCCAAAAACATTTAAATGGCAAAAGATGCAAAAATGTAGAAGAAAAGAAGGGAAGTAATCCAATCTGGCAAGAGAGCAGCCTTTCAAATCCGAGCGCTCACTCTTCCTATTACTGAGCAGGTTTTCTGATTCAGATTTTCTTCAACTTTAAACATGTCATCCACATTAAAATGTTTCCCCTCTCAGTTTTTACCCCGTTCATTTACTTTACTTTCTTTGCTTCTTTGTTTCTTACTGCATTATGTTCTCCATCCTTCCTATTTTCTTAAACTTACTTTTTAATAACCAAACATATTCCTCATTTTTCATTCGGTCCCGGTGTGTAGTTAACAAAGCAGACAACGTCAGTGAATTTTACACGGGGATCCTTACTAAAGACAAGATCAACCAGTTAGTGCTAAATAGAAATCATCAATTAAGAAACACACTTGGAAAAAAGTTTCATAATTAAGTGAATTGTGAAAAAAGTTTACAATCAGATGGTGACAAAAAGCAAAGAGAATGAAAAGTACATGAATTGATAAGAAAAAAAGACTTAGACAGTGATTTGTGACAGTACCTCTCGACTGCCATGTGGTTTGCGATTCAGCACTTGCATTCCGTTCAGTGGGTTAATGCCAATTCATTACTGTGGCAAAGTGGTGAGTGGATACAGCTGAGTGCAGTGCAGAGCAGATTAATCACACAGACAATTGCTTTCAGGTGCAAGGGTGTTTTATTAATAAATGACAATGTCCAGAGCCCGAAGGTAAACATCAGTAAATAATTATGTTGGAGTGATACAGAGGCGTGTATCGCTCGTATTTTTAATCCCAGGGTTTGACCCGCAACCAAAAGTCCAGGTTTTTACACACACCAACACTAAACACAAAACGCAAGACAGTGAAGTGATATTACGTGCTAGTGGTGTAATACAGTTCTCTGTGGAATCCTGGGGTGAAAGTGATGTCCGGGTTAATGCTGGCTTTCACTACAGCTCTGGATCGTGCAACTGGTAGTCTATTAACAAACAGACAACAATTAACAAACAAGACAAAACCCACGGTTTCACAATACGGCAACACAGACTCCTTGTAGGCTAAAACACTAACCATTTACCAAGGAACAGATCGCTTACACCACGCCCCCTATTTATACCCTCGCTCATGACCCCTAGGTTAACGAGCACATCCACTCTTCCAATCCTCAGATACCACGTCGTCTCCCGTCCAGGTCATTGAGCTTGGGTGCCGTAGCTCAGCCCCCTTCCTAAATGACCGACTTCCACCTAACCTATGGAATAAATTGTCGTGCCATTTAATTAAATGCCCTCACAGGGAGATCTAACACCAAGAATCATTCGATCTCTGTCACAGGCATATATTGACCAGTTGATTTATTAGTCGGCAATATACAGACAATGTTTAAGTTTTAAGACTGTGATGAGGCAA